>NC_056741.1:1655537576-1655610076 GCF_019279795.1 Protopterus annectens | reverse complement strand
CAACCTGAATACCCAGGTCTCTCACCACAGGTTGTGTGTTTAGGGGGTTGCCATTGATGTAGTAATCAGTAGGGGCCGTGTTTCTGCCTAATGGTATGATGATACACTTGTTTGCATTTAGCTTGAGGCCATGACTTTGGCACCAGTCATTATATGCTGTGAGACCCACTTGCAGTACGTTAACATCATTTGGGGAGTCAATGACAGCACCCAACATACAGTCGGCCAAAAAATTGGTCAGCCACAGGCCTTTTGCCTTTGCTGCACCTCTGAGAAGTAGATGCCAACAGCAGGGGGGGTCAGGACAGATCCCCGCAGAACTCTACTAGTGACAGGTCTGCTATCGAAGGTGCCTATTTTGACCTTGAGTGTCCTGTTGGTGAGCCAGTTGGCCACCCACCTGATGAGACAGGGATTTACACCAAGCTGTGTTAGCTTTTCGATGATGCCCGAGTGGGGGATTGTCAAAGGCCTTGGCCAAGTCAAGGTAAACTGTATGTACTTGGCTTTCCCCTCATTCAGGGCCTTGGTGACAGTCTCAAAGAAGTCAACCAGGTTCAACAGGCAAGATCTGCCCTTGAAGATTCCAAACTGGGGGGAATCAAGTGCTTGGAAATTGCCTCTGTCCATGTTTGTGGAGATCAATAATAATACGCTCCATGACTTTACAAATCAGACTTGTCAAGCTAATGGGGCGATAGTTTCCAGGGTCAGTAGTGGCACCACCTTTGTGCAAGGAGATGACAATGGCAGTTCTCCACTCTGCTGGAATGAAGCCTGTACTTAGGCTTTGGTTGAAAAGGGTGCTCAATTTGCGAAGCCAATTCTTGCTGGAGATGGTGCAGAATACAGCCTGGGATACTATCAGGTCCCATGGAAGCTGTGATCTTTGCCTTTGATAGGGCCTTTAACACTTGATCTATGGAGATGTGAGATGCAGGACAAGTATTGGGGATGTCAAAAGGGCCTTTGTGGGGGACAGGGGGGGTGAAGTTTGCGCTGAACTTATCCGCTAACAGGTTGGCTAAGTCAACAGGATCAGTGTAAGTGATACTGTTAAGTACTAATTCGGAACAAACCTTTGCCATGGAGGTTCTGGATGTAACTGAAGAAGGCTTTGTGGTTTCTCTTTGTTTTGGAAGCTAGTTTCGATTCATAATTGCCTTCGGAGGTTTTCACTAGGGATCTAATTTGCTTGTTGAGGCTAAGGAGGGAGATTTTCCAGTTTGGAATTTGCTCTATGTTACCCTTGGACAACAGGTTCTTCCTTTTGTAGTAAAGCATGTTGATAGAGGATGTCCACCAAACATGTATGTGTTTCCTTGAGAAGCAGCTTTTAGTTCTGCTGGGTATGGCTGAGATCATGCAGTTGTACAGATGCTTGTAAACTACATTGGCGTACTGTTCAGCATAGTTGTTTGCATCCTCTTAAGGGGGCAGTGGTGTGAAGCTACAGACACCCTCCCTTAAGAGGATGTAGTCAGCTTTTGAGAAGTTTTTTAGCATGGATTATGGCTTGGACGGAGTTGGGTGGGATAGAAACTTCGTACGAGACAGTCTAATGATCTGATCTCACCAGGTAAGTACATACTATGGGAGTGGTGCGGAGGTCATCCATGTTGGTGAGAACCAAGTCCAGAATGTTACCTCCCCTTGTGGGGGAAGAGACGAGCTGGTCTAGTGCATTAGAATTGATGAAGTCAAGGAATCATTGAGTTAGTGCATTAGTGCAGGAATAGTTCACCCAGTCTATGGTGGGGTAGTTGAAGTTACCAAGGATCAGGGTGTTAGGGGGTACCTTGATGGAGTCAAGTCGATCCAGGTAAGAGGAGTGGTTGTCCTGAATCATGGAAGAGGGTCTATAGCTGACTATAACTTGGATGGGTGTCTTGCCAACTGTCATTTGCACCTGGAGTAGTCCCAGTGTGTCATGCTGGCAGACCAGTCTGGAGGTGTGACTCCACCACCCTTAGTCTTCCCTACCTCATTTTGGGGTCAGAATGTGTGAAATGAGGTATAGCCTGGTAAGACAAGGGTGCTCTCCGCAGCCCTGAACCAGGTTTCCTTCACTGCACAGACATTGGCATCTTCCAGTGCAAGGAGAGCCTCCAGTGAGTGCATTTTCAGGTTAAGGCTCCTAACACTTAGCAGCATGACCTTCAATTTGTTTTTTTGCCAGATCTTTTATGTTGGAAGATATGTCTTTGGGACATGGCCTAAAAAAGGCACAATGGGGCAGGTGAGAGACTTATCCAGGATCCGGAAACCCAGTGTTGAAAGGTGGAGGCCATCTCTGGTAAAGCAATGAGGCCTGTCAACCATGTTATCCCAGGCAGACAAATACTGGATCACCTTGGAATGACACCAGAAACTAAGCCAATTGTTGAAGTCAATGTCTTTTTTGTTATTGTGGTAACATTCTTGGTGAAGGTAGGATGCTGCTTAGAGCTAGGGTCATACCTGCCTGGGACACACACTCTGAGAGCTCACTCATGTCTCACTTCATATAGTCCAGGCAGATATGTCTCAAGCCAATCACATCAACATGGACAAAGACAGAGTCATACTTCTACTTGTTGTGGAGAGACTTAAGTGCATGTGTGATGTGGTGGATTCTGGCACAAGACAGACAATTAACCGTGACCTTTTCCTTGTTGAGCCTGGTGAGGGGGGACATCGGTGAGTCTCACAATTGAGTCGCCAAGGACAAATATGTCTGGTTTATTGTTATGTCTTATGAGCTGTGATGGTTTATTGTTTTGCCTGTGTTTGTGAGACACTGGTGTGTTGTCTGCTATGTGTGATGTGTTTGATGTTATGTGTGGTGTGAAAAACTGAGGGGCTGCCAGCCCAGCCAGATAGAATTTTGTAGATAATTCTATGTCTTTGTAAATATTAATATAATCCACAGACTTGTTTTATAAATGTAAAGAGAACTATATGTTATGATTAAACTATATGTTGTACTGAGCTTCAAAAATGTAAGCACAGTACACCCTGCTGGAAGAAAGCTGTTAAGTAAAGAATTTTAAAACTGTGTTTGATCTCAAGCTCGGAGACAGGATGTCCGGGCTAGGAAATTCTTTCTACTGTTTTAAGATATAGATAATTACTAGGTTTCACATGTAAAATTGTCTTTTATTGCTGTGGTTTACTGGCAGGTGCAGCTTACAAAGAAATGTAAATTTTGAGTTTCTGTTAGCTGGGGAACTAAAGGAGAAGCAATAAAATTATGTAATCTGAGATGAGTCAGCAGTACTGTGTATTATTGTATTACCAATTTAAGGCTTTCTCAGAGAGAAAGATTGAGCATTTTGTATCTTGATCTGGATCTGACAACAACTCACCAGCACTTGCTTGCTCTGTATGTAAGTAGTATTTAGAACAGTGATTTCTCTTAGAGATAGACAGAAATAGCCAGATTAGACTATCTGTTTTCTGTATATTTGTCAGACTATCCCACAATACTGTTTTAAAGTATTTCCTGCAATTTCTGAAATCTGTAATGTCATTGTGCGGAAGTAATAAGTATTGCCTTGTGTTTTATTATTTACTATTAAATATTTTTAAACCTTTCAACTGAAGCTGTTTTGTGTATAGATAATTTAAGCTCTAGAGTACTTGTGTGTATTTGGTGATACTGTACAAAGCAACTCCAGTAGCCTTACTGTTCATCACACTTAATAACTGGAAAATAATAACATTACACAGTGAAATTAGTCACCCTTTGGGAAGGGCCTTTACAGTAGCTGATAGTAGTGGTTGGTGGTAGTCAGTACTACCTTATAGTCTGGGTGGAAAAGGGGCATAGCCGGAGAGCCTGTGCCAGCCTTCCTCATGAGTGTTTGTGTGTTTGTACATAAATCAAATCTTAAAGTGTGTGTGTGTGTCAGTTACTTGGGCAGGGACACTAAGCACTGGTTGGACAGAGAGGGTGCTGGAGGTTGTAGCTTGACCACTAGGCTGAGATCTGTACACTATAGCTATGCCAGTGGGCAGTCTTACTGGGGATCTGGAGAGAAAGGGAGAAACTAGCCCCAGACTGACTGTGATATCTGTGTGCTCTTAAGGGAAATTGTACTTTACTGTGTGTGCACTTGTTATCCTCCCAATGTGGACTCCCCTCACCGGTGTTAGTGGTGAGGATTGAGGCTCCCTCCTTGATTACTGGGCCAGTGCACGGATTTCACACATTAATTGTTTGGCAGTGGTGGGATATCCACATCAAATATTAATTGTTTGACAGTGGTGAGATAGCCACATCACATATTAACTAGCTTGTAGTGGTGTAGATAGTGAATTCCTGTAGCTTGTGTCCGGTGATCACTGAAGGAGTTTTTGTACTCTAAATCAGCCACTCAGTGAACATTCAGAGTTCAGATCACAATTGTTTCATTTCTTTTGTTAGCTTAGTTAGGGAGAGCAGGCAAGCACGTCACCAGAGGAGCATAGCAAGCTGACAAGGAGCCAGTTGGCTGAGATGTGCCAGGCTAAAGGACTGGTGCATGGAAACATGACTAAGGCAGACATGACTGCAGCTTTGGTCATATCTGCATCTGAGAATAGCCCCCAGGAAGATGATCAGACTGGCTGTGGAGATGTACAACACTCAGAGAATGGACAGCTCAACCTTTCTACAGAAGACTTAAAAATCCATCTGAAGCTACAGAGACTTGAGTTGGAGACCAAGCATTTAGAAACAGAAGCAGCAGAGAGACTGAGGCATCTAGAGAGTGAGGAAAATGAGAAACTGTGATGTCTGCAGTCTGAGGTGAATGAGAAACTGCTATGCCTGGAAGCTGAGGAGAAGAAGAGGCAGAGGCAACATGAATAGGAGATGCTGACTCTTCGCCAGAGTCATGGAGGTAATGGAGAAGGGAGTAACTGTACCCAAGAAGCACAAAAGGACAGTAAATATCTTCCACAGTTTACAGAGGGCAATAATTTTGATAGTTTCATTTATATGATTGAGAGGGTATGTAAACAGTATGAGGTTGACCAAAGGCTCTGGGTACGGTCCCTGGCCCTCTTACTCCATGGTAAAGTACTATGTTGTCTAAGATATCTGATCATGATTTTTTAAACTATAATGTTATAAAGAATCGTTTGCAAGAATTTTTTAAGCTAACACCTGAAGCTTAGAGGAAAAGATTTTGTGAGCATAGACACAAGGCAGATGAAAGTCTGTGAATATGTTGCTGAACTAAGCACTTATTTTCATAGGTGGGTGAGTGGATGTCAGGTCACCACTTTTGAAGGGCTTTCAGACCTTTTGGTGAAGGAACAAGCCCTTAGCACTTTGCCTGAGGACATGAGGATCTGGTTAGCTGATAGACAATTCTCTACTGTAGATGAGTTGGGGAAGAAAGAAGACCTATACCTAGCAAGCAGGACATCCCTGCAAAGGAAATGGAGACCCAGTGCTGCTCATGGGTCTAAGGGAACCTATGGTGGGCAGCCCAGACTGCCCCAACATAATCTGACAGTAGCAGGGGAAGCCACTAGTCTAGGTACACATCCAGGACCTAGGGTTAAATGTTTTGAATGCAACCAGTGGGTCCATGTAGCATATAGATGTCCACAGAGGCAAGGTGTGGAACAAAAGGTGAGGGAGCCAGTAAGTGGGAAGGACAAAATGCCAACAGTAGGTTGTCTTGAGACAACAAGGGTACCAAACTACCACAAGGGGTTATATCCTATCATAGTGAATGGCAAAGAGACCACTGCTAAGAGAGACACAGCCTCTGACATAACCATTGTGAAGCCTGCAATGGTTACAGAGGAGCACTTCTTGCCTGGTCAGTCTATTCCAGTCAGAGTTTTAGGAGGGACCCCATTCCAAATAACTTTGGCTAGGGTTCACCTTGGCTGGGAGGGTGGAAAAGGAAGCCAGCAAGTAAGTGTGTTTGAGGATATCCCTGCAGATGTCCTGATAGGGAATGATTTTGATAATGCAGTACCATGTGCTCATGCAATTACATGCAGTCAGGCTTGGAGACAAGCATGTGAATCTGGTAGCCTGGGGGAGACCCAGACAGATCGTACACTTGCAGCCAGGACTGGTGAGGTGGTTACTTCAGGGAGGGAGCTACCTTACAGCAGTAAGACTGAATGTGAGCCACAGCTGGTTGTGGGTACTGATGGTCCCTTAGACAGAGTAACTGAAAGGGCAGAGGTGAGTAGTAGTACCCAGGCTGATAGTGAGGTACCGCTGTCAAAGGATGCCAGACTTCTGTGGAAGGGAAGCTGGAAAGGCTTACAAAGAGAGAGTTGAGACAGGCTCAGCTCTCAGACCCTACATTACAAGGACTGAGGCAGGTAGCTAGTGAGGCACCCGATTCTCAAGGGACGGGGGAATCTGTATACTGGGATAAAGGGTTACTGTATAGAGACTGGACCCCTGAGGGAGAGCTAGAAGGTGAGAGGATACAGCAGTTGGTAGTGCTGACAGCCTACCATCTGGCACTTCTAGCCATAGCCCATGATATTCCCTTTGCAAGTCATATTTTATTTATTTATTATTTATTTATTTATTTGCAGTTGTTTAACCAGGATAGTCCATTGGGCCAGAAGAACCCATTTTCAATGGAGTCCTGGGGAGAAAAGCTCCACATACAGATTTACACACAGGTTAATAAACAAACATAGATTACATAGGTTACATAGATAAGCAAGACTAAAATTGATATACACACATAAAATGTATGAAGACTACATAGGTAAAAAAAAAATTGTTTCAATCAAAGTTAAAACTTTTTTTTTTTTTTTTTTTTCAGAAAGGAAGGAGTTGCTGGATATTAGTAAGGAGTTATGTAAGAGAAGGAAACAAGAATTTGTAACCTGGGATTTGAGAGTAAGGAAGGGAACAGTGTAGAAGTAAGTGTAAGTTATGAGGGATGGGAGCAGGAGCATTCCCATATGGAAGTTAGATAAGAGTGGAGTGATTTTTTAAAGGATGGGAGGCTAGAAGTGGTACGAATGGGGGGGGGGGTTCCATAGGCGTGCAAGAGAGTGTGATATGAGGTATTGTCCTGGGGGGTGGAGTGGTCTGTGCACTTCTATAAGGTTTTGATTGTTAGATCTGAGAAGCCTTTGTGTGTGATGCATTTTAAAGGTAGTGGAGAGAGAGGGACAGAGGGAAGGTTGGAAAATGAGTTTATGAGCATAGGTGAGCTGAGTGTAGGAGAGGTAGTTAGGAAGTTCAAGCCAGTTTAGTTTGTGAAGAGATTCACAGTGATGGGTTGAGGATTTGTTGCTAGTAGTGAATCTGGCTATTTTATTGTAACAAGAGGACAATTTGGTTTTGAGTGATGACTGTAGGTTTGTTAGAAGAGGGGCTCCATAGAGAAGGGAGGGTAAGAGAAAGGAAGTAGAAAGAGTAAGTTTAGTAGTTGAGGTGAGGAACCGATTGTGTCGATAGAGCATGCCAAGTTTTTGGTGGGTTTTTTTTATGTTTAGTAGTAGATGGGAGTTGAATTTGAGCCTGTCATCTATTTGAACTCCTATGGACATAAAACGTACAACGAGTATTATGCAGAACTTCTATTGCCTGGAATTTCCAGAGATGTAACAAGGTAATGCAGGACATGTGAGCAGTGCTAAAAAGGTAAGCAAGGCTGAAGACAAGGCGAAAGCTCCTTTGATGCCTTTGCCTGTGACTGAGGAGCCATTTCAGAGGGTAGCTATGGATATTGTGGGGCCTCTGAGTACCCCAAGCTGCACAGGGAAAAAGTATATCCTAGTGGTAGTAGAGTATGCTACAAGATACCCTGAGGCAGTGGCTCTGTCCTCCACTGAGGCAGAAAAGGTGGCAAATGCTTTGTTAGAGATGTTCACCAGGATAGATATCCCAGAAGAAATACTGACTGACAGAGTTGCCAATTTCATGTCAGACCTGCACCTAAAGACCACCCCTACCATCCACAGACTAATGGTCTTGTCGATAAGTTGAACTCTAGACTCAAGTCCATGCTACAGGCATTTGCAGACCAGTTTAAGAGGAAGTGGGACAAATATTTGCCCATCTGTTTGCTTGCAGAGAGGTTCCCCAGGAATCCACAGGTTTTTCACCCTTTGAGTTGTTGTATGGGCATAGTATGAGGGAACCTCTAGACTTAATTATGGATGAGTGGGAAGGTGAGTGTGAATCCCACAAGGAGTCTGTTGTGACATATGTCCTAAACCTCAGGACGAGGCTCAGGGATCTCATGGGCTTGGCCCAAGGGAACCCAGCAGATGCCCAACAGCAGAAAAAGGTCTGGTATGACAGGAATGCTTGAGCTATAGACTACACTGTAGGGCAGCAGGTCATGGTTCTCATTCCTGTCAGGCACAACAAGCTGCAAGCAGCTTGGGAGGGACCCTACAAGGTGGTAAAAAAGGTCAATAATGTTAACTACATGGTGGAACTGCTAGGCAGGAGACAGGGGCTAAAAATCTACAAGCCTGTTTAATACAAAGGGTGATTGAATGAATTAAGAAAAAAAAGGGGAAACCTTATTTTAGAAGAAGTGAAGTTGCTGGAGAAGAAGTTACCAGTCAAGAACAAGTTTGTCATTCTAGAAATAATCAACTGAGCTTTATATTAACTTACACCAATGATTCCACCGAGATATGTGATATAGTGAAAAAGTTTTGGACCATTCACACACAAGATGACAAGTTGCGCAGCATCGTTGGGACAGAACCAAGATTTATTTTTAGGAACAGAAAGAATTTATAAAGATTATTATGTCACAAAGATGGTTTCCCCAAAAATAAAACCAGTATGAAGAATGGGACAACAAGATGTGGAAAGTGCACAGCCTGTAGAGTTATAGATATAAGGTTCTTCCGACATCCAGTAACAGGTGTATAGTACACATTTTCGTGTAATGCGAACTGCAATACACAAAATGTTGTTTATTTAGCTACTTGTTTACAATGTCAAGCATACTACATAGGCAAGACTGATCAATCATTCAAGAACAGAAATCTGAGACACCTTAGACACATACGGAAAAAGATGTTAAAAACACTTCGGCCAGCCATGTATTAGCAAATCTAGAGCACTACTTTAATTTTAAGGTGCTTAAATGTACTCCTACAAGTAATAAGGAAGGGGACATAAGTAATAACAGAAAAGAATGAAGTCAAATGGATTATTAATTTAAGAGTGGATTGACTGCCAGGTTTGAATGCCGTAGTTCCGCTCAAACCTATTTTTAAAGATAGACGCTCTATGATTGGCTGAAAAAAGAGGTGTGCACTTTTATATGAACTGTAATTGGACATAATGGTAATAGGTTGGAGAGAGGGCGATGGCTCATCTGAGATTTTTGATTGGTTAAAGACTTTATCAATGAAAAAGGAGTCAATTTTTTGATCTGAAGGCAAAGCTGAAAGCACTTATTGTACTGCAAACAGAAGGACTCTATATTTGCTTTTATAAATGATTACTTTTACTTTTGGAATAAAGAAGCTACAAATTTTATACAGCCGTGATGGTATTGTTTTGGATTACCTGTGTTTCTATCAGAACCATACTTTTAGTAGTTGCACAGGATATTTGTAAGTAAATTAATCTTACCAAGGGTTACTGGCAGGTGCCCTTGACTCCCAGTGCTAGAGAGAAGTCAGCCTTTGTGACTCCTTTTGCCTTATATGAGTTTACAAAGATGCCCTTTGGGATGAAAAAAATGCCACAGCAATGTTCCAGAGGCTGGTCCTAGACAAAGCAGGAGGGTTTGCCCTTGCTTACCTAGATGATATTGCCATCTACAGCCATTCCTGCCAAGAGCACCTTCAGCATGTCAGGGAGGTATTGGGCAGATAAGCAGGGTTGACCACTAAACCCAGCAAATGTCAGGTGGGTATGGCAGAGGTCCCCTACCCAGGACATAGAGTGGGGAGTGGTAAGATCAGACCGGAACCTGCCAAAGTGGAAGCCATTCAAGCATGGCCTGCACCTATTACCAAAAAGCAGGTGAGGGCATTCTTAGGGACAACAGGGTACTACAGAAAGTCTGTCCCCAGTTATAGTACCTTAGCTGCTCCCCTCACAGACCTAACAAGGAAAAACATGCCAGATGAAATAGTGTGGACCACAGCATGTGAGCAGGCATTCCAAAAGCTTAAAGAAGCTTTGGAAGGACCCCCTGTGTTAGCCAGTCCAGATTACAGCAAAGAATTTTTTATGCAGGTAGATGCTTCAAACCATGGGGTGGGAGCTGTACTTAGCCAGATTTCTAGGTAGGAACTAGACAATTGCTAATAGGCATTTTTCACTCACTGCTAGATATGACTAACTCTGAAAGCGTGGTATATTTGGCAAGATGTCAACTCTATCCAGCATTTTATATTGGCAAAACTGATCGTAGGTTCAAAGAAAGGATCTATGAACACATTTATAGTATAAATAGAAAGAGGAAATAATGCTTTGGCCAAATATATTAGGGGCAACCCTGAACATCACTTTAAATTTAAGGTGATCGACCAGGAGGTGGACAGCCCTAGAGGTGGGCATACATCTCTTTTACTCGAAAGACAAGAGTTATGGTGGCAACTTACTTTAAATGCACATAGTTATCCAGGCCTTAATGAGCAGTGTTCTGTTATGTGTTTACTCAAGCTTAAAAGTTTATTACGCTGAATGAATTTATGAAATTCAGTAAAGAATGTTCTTATAAGACAATATTTTATGTACTTATAGGTTTGTATGGATGCACCTTTTTGATTTTTATATATTAACTCATTCACTCCGGAGCAGCTCAGAAAATGCTGCCTGCTAACTTCCACCATAGGAACAACAGTGCAGCCTGAGCTCATTTTCAGAGAATCCATTTGTAATACTATACAGAAAAAAAGTGTTCGTAAATCTTTAACCATAAGAGCGAGACTAAAAATGTAAATGTGAAAACTGTTCAGCAGACAATGACCTTTCCAACAGTGTAAATGTTGACAGTGCGTATCTAAGTCATTATTATATATTTGCAAAGGAATGCTGATATTATGCATATTTTTTACCTTTTTGGAAAAACAAAGCACAATATCTTGGCCAATGTACCATGTAGACCCATACAATTTGTATTTAATTTGTTTGTATGAATGTCAACTTTAAAATGATACCTTAACCATTACTGAATGATGCTCCTTTATGGAGATATTCACAGAAATATGATTAATATTATATTTCTCATAAATGATAAATAAAAGCATATCTCATCACCTGTAACAGACGGAGGCTACATATCAGTCTACATGTTGTGTGGCTAAGTGTCAGCTTCAAAATGATGCATCATTTGTGTCATCACCATGCTACCTTGCAAAGATATGGGCATAATGAGAAGTATTGGAAATATATAATTTTCATAATCCTACAAGACTAAACAAACTGTGAAATCTGTACATGTGTACAGTACAGAGACACAGTTCTTTTACTATATTGTAATGCATAACACTGTCTTCAAAATGAGGTATTACTTGGCACACTGACATGTTCTATTGCAAAGTTATTTACCAAAATATGAAAAAAATCATAATTTCCATAAACTAAGTCCTAAACAAACTTTGATATCTGTACATGTGTACAGCATACAGATACAGTTCTTTTGCCATGTTGTAACTATTAATACTGTCTTCAAAAATGAGGTATTACTTTGCACATTGGCATGCTCCCTTGCAAAGTTATTTACCAAAATATGAAAAAAAATCATAAGTTTCATAACCTTAGTCCTAAACAAACATTGATATCTGTATATGTGTACAGCATACAGATACAGCTATTTTATTATGTTGTAAGGAGTAACACTGTCTTCAAAATGAGTTATCACTTTGCACAGTTACATGCTCCCTGGCAAAGTTATTTACCAAAATATTTAAAAAAATCATACTTCCATAACTAAAGTCCTAAATAAAATGCGATATCTATACTTGTGTACAGCATACAGACACAGTTCTTTTATCATTTTGTAAGGACTAACACTGTCTTCAAAATGAGCTATCACTTGGCACAATTACATGCTCCCTAGCAAAGTTATTTACAAAAACATGAAAAAATCACAATTTCCATATCCTAAGTCCTAAACAAACTGTGATATCTGTACATGTGTACAGCATAAAGACACAGTTCTCTTATCATGTCGTAAGGACTAACACCGTCTTCAAAATGAGGTATCACTTGGCAGAAGTACATGTTCCCTAGCAAAGCTATTTACTAAAATATTAAGAAATTCATAATTTCCATAACCTAAGTTCTAAACAAACCGTCATATCCAGACAGGTGTACAGCACACAGACACAGTTCTTTTACCATGTTGTAAGGATTAACACTGTTTTTAAAATGAGGTATCACTTGGCACAATTACATGCTCCCTAGCAAACATATTTACCAAAATATGAAAAAAAAATAAGAAGTTATATACTTACCATAACGTTCCATGTTTGTAGTCCATCTCGCCTACATTCTTGCTGGATGGGTTTGGAGCCGAACCTCGGCTCCGACTCAGCCGGTACTAAAGCTTGAGAGCTTTTCCTGGCTCAAGGCTATCCCCTATCCCATGGTGCACCACAGCAATTCCCCTGATCTTGTTTGCAAGAAATTAACTAAATACATAATAGTGATTATACTATCAATAACTATGTACATATAAACAAAAGGATTTTGTTTTACTATCCATGACATATGGACAGACAACTATAACAAGGTCAGGCAGCATAATGGACAGTCCACCTGTTCCTCCAGGATACAGGAAGGAGGAAGGAGGGTGGAACACAAAAATGTAGGCGAGATGGACTACAAACATGGAACATTATGGTAAGTGCATAACTTCTTAATGTTATGTAGTCCTATCTCGGCGTAATTCTTGCTGGGTGAGACAGTGTCCCCAGCACCTTTATCCCGGGTGGCTCAAGCAAAGAGACTCTTTAACACAGTGGACCCCAAAGGATGACCTGTCCCGGGAGGCCAAATCTAATTTATAATGAGTGACAAAAGTATGAGGTCTTGCCCATGTAGCTGCTGCACAAATGGCATCAATTGAAAGTTTGGATTTAAAGGCATATGAAGTTGATACTGCTCTAGTTGAATGGCCTCTTACCTTAGCAGGTAATTGTTTCCCAACACTTTTGTAAGAAAATGAAATGCAGTCTGAAAGCTATTTAGACAAAGTTACTTTGGAAATGGGCAAGCCTTTGTTTTTCTATGAAAAGGAAACAAACAATTGATCCGATTTCCTGAAATCTTTAGTCCTGTGCAGGTAAAATTGGAGAATTCTATAGACATCTAATCGATGCAGTCGGTATTCTGAATTATTAGTAAGTTCCAGATCCTATTTGCTCTGTAAGGACCTCTTGGATGACTCTTTTTTGAAGCAATGAGATAACCACTAATGTTGCACGGTCTATCTGACTGCGTGGTACATCTAGTAAAGACCGATTTGTAGGGGGATCGAAAATAAAAAGAATGAGGTAATCTCTGGAAATGATATTTTGTACCCATCAATCTTGAGAAATGTGTAGCCAGGCACTTGGGTACAGTGACAAGACGACCAACCCCCTACAGACATGGACAGTCTGGCAACCCTTCAGGTGCGATGAAAGGGTCGCTCAGAGAAAGCATCTCTATCACCCTGGTGTTGCGGACCCCCTCTGCCGCAAGCGCAGCGCTTTCCATTGTAACCTCCCCCTTTGCCTCTAGGGGAGGGTTGACCCTGTGCTTGAGGGAAACCTTTTGAGGATTTATGGAACCACATTTTCTCTCCTGTTTGACCCCTTTGGAAAGGGTTTGGAAGGAAGGGAAAAACGGACTCAGACAGCAGATAAGGTTTTCCCTTCCTGCTCGCACTTGGTCAAAGTCTCTTTTACCTGAGGTCCAAAAAGAGATGAACCAAAGGAGAGGTTGGTAAAGGAAGACTTGAAGGACTCTGTAAAATTGCATAGTCAGATCCAAGAATGTCTCCTAAGAGAGATCCCTGATGTGGCCGCCCTGCTCACGCCATCAGCTGTGTAAGAAATCAGCCTCATGGAGGATTTAGCAACATAGGTAAGGGTGGAGAGCTGCCAAAATACCTTGTCAGCGGATCCCGAAGCTACTGAACCCTGAAGGGTATCTCCCAACTCCTTTAGGAGATCCCTTTGTAGCCTAGTAAAATGGGACAGGTAGTTCAGCAATCATAAGGTAAAAGCCGCTGAAGAAAAAGTATGTTTTCCTTACCTAGCCATCGTCCTGGACACTTTATTAGGAGGATGGATATTTGAGGATGTCTCAGATAACTCCTTCTTTGTGGCTGCTACCACCATAGCATCCACAGGTACTCCCTTGGTTAGAAAGGTTTTGTCTTCTGGAGCAGTAATAAATTTATTAGGCCTCCTCAAGACAGGCTCCACTGTGTCCGGAGAGGTCCAAGCTTTCCGAGATATGACCCCTAACAGTTGGTCAAATGACGGTGTCACTCAGGAGGTGGAAGGTGGGGAACCAAAAGCCTCAAGGTACACTGATTCGTCCTCAGTAGGGTTAGAGGTCTTCCAATCACTCCTCTGTTTAAGGATTTCTAGGATGTCCGCAAAAGAGACATCATCAGAGGGGGATCCTGGGGACCCTTCTGACTCATCCAAATCAGTGTCAGAAGTGACAGACTCGGGTGAATATGCTTCCTCTTACAAACTCTCTTCCTAGGGACCTCTCCAGTGGGGTACTCTGGGGAGGTCTCAGAAGAAGGGGCACCTCTTATGGGGGCTCCTTGGGGCTCTCGTTCCCTACACTTAGGGGCAGGAAGGGGGGAGAAGAGGCTGCTACCAGCTGCTGGAGGGACGTCGGGTCCAATGGCAGGGCTTTAGTACTTGACAAAGCTCTCTCTATCGCCTCGAAAGCCTTACCACCCTGCTCCGAAGAAGACCTCTGCTCTGAGGAAACAAAAGGTTGACTCTGAACAGGAGGAGCAAACTCTGAAACGGACATGGGAGCTGAGCTCATGCGAACCAAAGCACCGAGAGGGAGGGTCAGATCCGAAGAAAAAACGGGGTGACTATCCCTTCCGGAGTAGACCAGAGAGCGTCGGCTCACAGACCCCTCGGCTCCAGACTGAGCCGATGAAGTTAGAGTTATCAGTTCCGAGGAAGCAGGAAGAGTTCTCAGAACCGATAGTTCCAGCACTATATGACCCGAAAAAAGAAGTTATGTACTTACCATAACGTTCCATGTTTGTAGTCCATCTCACCTACATTCTTGCTGGATGGGTTTGGAGCCGATATTCGGCTCCGACTCGGCCAATACTAAAGCTCGAGAGCTTTTACTGGCTCAAAGCTAACCCCTATCCCATGGTGCCTCATGGCAATTCCCCAGATCTTGTTTGCAAGAAGCAATGAGTACCTAATAGTTATAAGACTATCAATAACTGTGTACATACAGACAGAACATTGAGTAACATTATCCATGCCAGGTGGACAAAAACTACAACCAGGTCAGACAGCATAAGTATAGTCCACCAGATCCTACAGGAACAGGAAGGGTGCAGGAGGGAGGGACGCAAGAATGTAGGTGAGATGGACTACAAACATGGAACGTTATGGTAAGTACTTAACTTCTTTATGTTATGTAGTCCTATCTTGCCATAATTCTTGCTGGTTGGGACTGCGTCCCTAGCACCTTTATCCCAGATGGCTCAAGTGAAGAGACTCTTCAGCGCAGTGGACCCAAAGAATGAACTGACCTGGGAGGTCAAATCCAACTTGTAATGAGTGACAAAGGTATGTGGTCTTGTCCAAGTAGCTGCTGCACAACTAGTATCAATTGGGAACCTAGATCTAAAGGCACATGAAGTTGATACTGCTCTTGCAGAGTGGCCTTTTACTTTGTTGGGTAACTGTTTGCCAGCAGTCTGATAAGCAAAAGAAATGCAGTCTGAAAGCCATTTTGAGAGGGTAACCTTAGAAACAGGCAGGCCTTTATTTTTGTCTGAAAAAGAAACAAATAACTGATCTGATTTTAAGGAAAAGTAAAGAAAGAAAAAGCCCTGTTCCTGAGTGATGGAACAAATACACAATAGTCCAATCAAAAACAAAAATATGTTCCAAACACTGAACCACCAGAAAGGAGCTCAAATCCAAGTAGAAATCCAAATAAAGTCCAAATGAGATTATACAGAAACTTTATTACAAGGGTAAGCGCTTTCACAACCTGTCCTGGTTGCTTCCTCAGACCAAAATGAATTCTTAAAAACTCACACCCATTTTAAAATAAATGTCATATAAATCACCCAATCAAATCAAGAAAAGTACAAATGCTTTCCAAGCTTAAAGAGACAGACAATTTAAAAACACAGACAATTCAAAAGCAGTTTAAAGGCAGCTTAGTTACAATTCAATACCATGTTCTCCCACCCTATCTAAAAAACATATGTAATACCAATAAAATGTATTATATATTACAATGTATATTTCTAAAAATATGTCTAAAAATATATATATATATATATATATATATATATATATATATATATATACATAACAAAGAGGGAATCTAACAAAACTGCTTCATGTTACTTTCTTCCTAGGTTTCCTAAGACTGGTTTCAGTGATATATAATCATTTAGCCCTGGTGGTTTATGTGCGGCTAACATCAAAATCCATCTGAGCTCTTTCTGTTCCGTTTTATGACATAAATCCCCACCTCTCATGCTGTCTGTTAAGGTATCTATAATGGAAAAACTAAAATAATGATTCTCCCCATTTTGAATTATGTGTTTAGCTATTGCACTGTGCTCCTATCCTCTCCTGAAGCAGTAAACATGGTCACGAATCTGCTGTCTCAAGCGTCTGTTGGTCTTCCCAACATAAAATGCCTCACAGCACACACACTGGGCCAAATATATCACATCCTTACTTTGACAATTCCTGGTCACCCTAAACTTATATAATCTCCGTGTTGTACGATGGACAAACAATTTGTCTCAATGTATTGACAAAATGCACAACTATTGCACCTCATTGTTCCATAATTGACCAAAGGGATATGGTCCATCCTTTCTTTGTAGCAAAGTATTTGTCTGAGTGACCTCTTATTCTTATATATAAACTTAGACTTATCACTCACTATTTTCCTGACTTGGTCATCTGTCCCTAAAATATGCCAATTCCTGTATAGTATATCCTTAACCAAGTTCGTATCCGAGAGATGAGTTTGTAGCCAGAGGCTACCATGAGAAACAGATAGATGAGGCTTGCTTGATAGCAAAGACTAAGAGAGATACTATAGGGAAACCCTACTTCCCAGTCTGATTAGAGGTGGTCTGACTTCCGAGAAAAGGGTGGATATACAAACCCTAAATTACAGCATGACACACTCGGCAGATACGAACTTGGTTAAGGATATACTATACAGGAATTGGCATATTGTAGGGACGGATGACCAAATCAGGAAAATAGTGGGTGATAAGCCTAAGTTTATATATAAGAATAAGAGGTCACTCAGACAAATGCTTTGCTACAAAGAAAGGATGGACCATATCCCGTTGGTCAATTATGGAACAATGAGGTGCAGTAGTTGTGCATTTTGTCAATACACTGAGACAAGCAAATTGTTTGTCCATCCTACAACACAGAGATTATATAAGTTTAGGGTGACCGGGAATTGTCAAAGGATGTGATATATTTGGCCCAGTGTGTGTGCTGTGAGGCATTTTATGTTGGGAAGACCAACACACGCTTGAGACAGTAGATTCATGACCATTTTTATTGCTTCAGGAGAGGATAGGAGCACAGTGCAATAGCTAAACACATGATTCAAAATGGGGAGAATCATTATTTTAGTTTTTCCATTATAGATACCTTAACAGACAGCATGAGAGGTGGGGATTTATGTAATAAAAAGGAACAGAAAGAGCTCAGATGGATTTTGATGTTAGCCGCACATAAACCACTGGGGTTAAATGATTATATATCACTGAAACCAGTCTTAAAACGTAGGAAACTTAGAAAGAAAGTATATATATATATATATATATATATATATATATATATATATATATATATATATATATATATATTTATATTTTAGACATATTTTTAGAAATATACATTGTAATATATATTTTATTGTGATTACATATGTTTTTAGATAGGGTGGGAGAACATGTTATTGAATTGTAACTAAGCTGCCTTTAAACTGCTTTTCAATTGTTTATGTTTTTAAATTGTCTGTCTCTTTAAGCTTGGAAAGCATTTGCACTTTTCTTGATTTGATTGGTTGATTTCATATGACATGTATTTTAAAATGGGTGTGAGTTTTTAAGAATTCATTTTGGTCTGAGGAAGCAACCAAGACAGGTTGTGAAAGTGCTTACCCTTGTAATAAAGTTTCTGTGGAATCTCATTTGGACTTTATTTGGATTTCTACTTGGATTTGAGCTCCTTTGTGGTGGTTCAGTGTTTGGAACATATTTTTGTTTTTGATTTTCTAAATTTAGTCCTTTGTAGGTAAAACCTGAGAATTCTGTGGACATCTAACTGGTGTAGCCTATATTCAGATTTATTAGAATGATTTGGAAAAAACACTGGTAGTTCAATAGTAGTGATAAGATTATGTTCTGAACATACCTTGGGAAGAAAGGAAGGGTTACTCCTAAGTGAGACTCTATCCTTGGGAAAAACAATGTAAGGAGGCTGAATAGTAAGAGCTTGCAATTCTGAGACTCTCCTAGCAGAAGTTATAGTTACTAAAAATAGTGTTTTCCAAGATAATAATTTCAGATCCAATGAAGAAGAGGGTTCAAAGGGGGAAGAAATTAAGGATGTGAGAACTAAGTTTAGGTCCCAGGGTTCTGGTGGCTGTTTGATTGGAGGCCTGAGAAGGAGAACTCCCTTTAAAAAGGTTTTGCACAAACAGTGAGACATGATGGGATTTCCAATGTAGCCAAAATGGTAATCAGAGATGGCAGCTAACTGAACTCTAACCATAGCAGCCACAGCTCCTTCAAGAAAGATGGATGCAAGAAAGGACAAAATAGATTATATAAGAGATGTATAGGGATATAAGCCTTGGTTTACAGCCCAAATAGAGAATCTTTTCCATTTGTTGGAATATAACTTCCTAGTGGAAGGCTTGTGGGAAAAAATCAGAATGTGTTTGACTGAAGGTGAGAGGGAAATACACCTGGCTATTTGTGGAACTGGAGCAGCCATACTATCAATTTTAGGGTGTGGATGGTAGGATGGAACTACCCCCGAATGATGAATTAGGAGGTCTGGAGATGGTTCCAGAATCCATGGTTCCTCCAAGAGGTAGGGCCACAGGAAGGGAAACCAGACTTGATGAGGCCAGTAAGGAGCAATGAAGATCAGGGTACTCTTCAACTGTTTTGCTTTCTTTATCACTTTTGCAATGAGAGGAAAAGGTGGGAGAAGGCATAAAGGCATCCTGGGGGGCAATCGTGAACTAGAGCATCCCTGGGTGACATCCCTGGATGGGGAATTAGGGCAAAGTAGCAGCTGCATTTGGTGTTCAGGTGTGTGGCGAACAGGTTGCAGCAAGGCTGGCTCCATCTGTGAAAGATCTCTTTCTGAATTCAGGGACCACTCGTGAGGCATGAGAATTGCTCGACTGAGTTTGTCTATCACATTGGACTTCACCGGGATGTGTGTTGCTACCAGAAAGTGTTGAGTGTCCATCGCCTATTTCCAAACTCTTAAGGCCTCTCGACAAAGCGGGTAAGATTTGGTTCCCCCTTGCTTGCTTATGTACCATATGACAGACATGTTGTCTGACTGAATCACAACTTTCCCGGTGGGAAGAGAACTGTGAAGTGCTTGCAACGCATATAGCACCGCCCTCATCTCCAAAACATTGGTGTTAAGTGGTTCTCATGGTTCTGCTAAGTACCTTGGACTGTCATTCCCAGATAATGCCACCCCACCCAATCTGGGAAGCGTCCGTGGTCAAAACTGCATTTCCTTGAGGAAGAACAAGTGGACGACCTAAAAGAAGTTCTGTATGCAACCACCATGTCAGATCCTTCTTGCAGGTGTTTGTGATGAGAATCTGATGAGACAGGGGAAGATCCTGCATTGACCATTGGGCAAATAGTAACCACTGAAGTACTCATGTGCAGATGGGCTAGGGAAACTAAAAGAATGGAGGAAGCCATAGTCCCTAGGACTTGAAGGACTACCCTGGCCTGAAATTTGTGACTGTTTAGCAAAGATTTGACTTGGTTGTGGAATGATTCTACTCTTTCTGGTGTTAGTCTTGCTGTCATGGTGATTGAGTTTATTTCTGAGCCTAAGAATACAATGTGCTGCGAGGGAGATAAGGCTGATTTTTTTAGGTTTACTGTGATGCCTAATCTGGCACACAAGGATAGAGTCTCATCCCTGGTTCTGATCAGTTGATGCTTGGTGGTAGCAGTGAGAAGCCAGTCGTCTAGGTACGGAAACACCTGGAATCCTTGACGTCTCAGGTGAGCCGCTACCACTGCCATGCATTTGGTGAACACTCTGGGGGCTGTAGTGAGGCCAAAGGGCAGTGTTTAAAACTGAAAATGACTGGCTCCCAGCTGAAAGCGCAAGTGTCTTCTGGAGCACCTGTCCATTTTGATGTGGTAGTACGGGTCCTGAAGATCTAGTGAGCACATCCAATTGTCTTTCCTGATAAAGGGAAATATGGACTGCAGAATGATCATTCGGAACTTCAATTTCTTTACAGTCTTGTTGAGTTTGCTGAGATCTAGAACTGATCTCCAGTCCCCTGTCTTTTTTGGAACTAAAAATAATCGTAACTTCCAGATCCTATTTGCTCTGTGTGGACTTCTTGGATGACTCTTTTTTGAAGCAACGAGATGGCCACTGATGTTGCACAGTATAGTTGAATGGGTGGCATGTCTGGAAGAGACCGGTTTACCGGGGGATCGGAAACAAAAGGAATCAGGTAACCTCTGGATATTATGGTTTGTACCCAGCAATCTTGTGAAATGTTTAGCCAAGCGGTTGGGTACAGTGATAGACGATCCCTGACTGCCTCCAGAGACAGAAAGTCAGGCAACCCCTCAGGGGCGATGGAAGGGATGATCAGAGAAGGTTTCTTCATCTCCCTGGTGTTGCGGACCTCCTCTGCTGCAATGCGAGGACAGCATCTTCAGTTATATCCTCCCCCTCTGCTCGTAGGGGAGGGCTGACCTTGTGCCAGAGGGAAACCTTTTTGGGATTTACGGAACCACATTTTCCCTCCTGTTTGACCCTTGGGATAGGGTCTAGAAGGAAGGGAGAAACAGACTCCAACAGCAGATAAGGTTTTCCTTTCCTGCTCGCACCTGGTCAAGGTCTCTTTCACCTGAGGTACAAAAAGAGTTGAACCATCAAAGGGGACGTTGGTGAAGGAAGACTTAAAGGATTCCATGAAGTTATAAAGACGCATCCAAGAATGCCACCTAAGAGAGATTCCTGCTGCAGCTGCCCTGCTCGCTCCATCCGCTGCATAGGAAATCAGCCACATGGAGAAGTTAGCTATTGATGTAAGGGTGGAGAGCTGCACAGAAACCTTATCTATGGATCCCGAAGCTACTGAACCCTGAAGGATATCTCCCAACTCCTTCAGGAGATCCCTCTGTAGTCGAGTAAAATGGGAAAGGTAATTCAGCGATCTGAAGGTAAATGCCACTGAAGAGAAGGTACGCTTTCCATACCTATCCATCGTCCTGGACTCCTTGTTAGGAGGATGAATATTGGAAGATGTCTCAGACAACTTCTTCTTGGTGGTTGCTGTTACCACCATACCATCAACAAGAACCCCTTTGGAAAGAAAAGACTTATCTTCTGGTCCAGTCATAAATTTGTTGGGTCTCCTCAGGACAGGCTCCACTGTGTCTGGGGAGGTCCAGGCTTTCCACGATATGACCCCCAAGAGCTGGTCATAAGGCGGTGTCACCTAGGAGGTGGAAGGTCAGGAACCAAAGGCCTCAAGATACACTGATTCATCCTCAGTAGGGTTAGAGGTCTTTCAATCACCCCTCTGAGGATTTCCAGGAAGTCAGAAAAGGAGACATCCTCAGAGGGGGATCTGGAAACCCTTCTGATTCCTCCAAATCAGTGTCAGATGTGACAGACTCAGGTGAGTCAACATGCTTCCTCTTACAAAGTCTCTTCTGAGGGAACTCTCCAGTGGGATAATCTGAGGAGGTCTCGAAAGAGGGGGCACCTCCAATGGGGGTTGATTGAGTCTCTGGTTCCCTATGCTGTGGGAGTGGCAGGGGAGAAGAGGTTGCTGCCAGCTGCTGGTGGAACATCGGTTCCAAAGGTATGACTTTTGCAGAAGATAAAGCCTTCTCTATTGCTTCGAAGGCCTTTCCTCCCCACTCCGAAGAGATGGATGGTCGGCTCTGGGCAAGGGGGAATGGCTATGAAGCAGATGTGGGATCCGAGCTGAGTCGAGCTGAAGTGTCATGAGGGAGGGTCTGTTCCAAAGAAAATCCAGGGTGACTATCCTCCTCGGAGTTGACTTGAGAGCATCGGCTCCCAGATCCCTCAGCTCCAGACTGAGCTGCTGAGGATACAGTTATCGGTTACGAGGAAGCAGGAAGAATTCTCGGAACCGAAGGATCCAACATCGAGGAACCTGAAGTGATTGACTCCAAGAGCGAAGCAGTCACTGGAGGAGCAGTGGATTACAAAAGGGTCGGCTCCAAAGCCCTTGGGTCCGGAGGGGCCAATTTTCTTGCCAGAGCCAGGTCAGAAAGCAACCTCTTCACCACCCACTCAATATCCTCATCTGAGAGTGTCCTGGAGGATCGGGTAGAGACAGAAGTAGATCTCCTCCTCTCCAAAATAGGAGATCTCAAGGTAGGTGAGACAGGGTCAATCTCATAACTGTCCCGGTACCGGAGGTTCCCTCAGCATTGAAGAGACTGACAGCACCAAGACAGAAGAAGCGGAATCAGAGCCAGAACTCCTTGGCTCCATCGCTTTGGACTTTCTCAACAGTTCCGAAGCTGGAGCCGAAGATTTTCTTTTGGTAGTCTTAGGAGCTGTCTGACCAAGTTCCAGCTGTTCCTGGAAGGAACTGATCATAAGACCCCTATCTATGAGTTTGCGTTTCCTCTCATTAAGAACCCTAGTACTGAAGGCATGGCAAAAAGTACAGGGTTCTTGTAAGTGGGCTTTGCCTAAGCAGTACACACAGCTAGTGTGACTGTCTGTTAATGACATCTTTTGTGAACATTTATCACATTTTTTAAACCCCGAAGGGCGATGGTCCTTGTGTTTTCTGTCCTTTTCCTTAGACATAACAAGAACAAACTAATAAAGTTACCTAGGAAAAAAGGCAACAACTAACAATACTATCTACTGAGGTAAAAATACCAACAAACAGTAAAGAAAGAAAAAGGGGTACACACTCAATACAATCATGCAAGAAAAGCTATTAATTTTAAAGAGTAAAAGATTGAAAAAAAAAGTGAAAAAAACAAGATTTAGTAAAAAATCTTCTACTTAGCCAATGAGCCAGTAAGGAGACAACCTCAAAGCTTTTGTGGCAAACAAGATCTGGGGAATTGCCATGAGGCACCATGGGATAGGGGTTAGCCTCAAGCCAGAAAAAGCTCTCGAGCTTTAGTATCGGCCAAATCGAATTACAGCGAGATAGGACTACATAACATCATTAGACTCTGAAAGCGAAGCAGTCAGAGGAGGAACAGTAGACTGATGATGGGATGGATCCAAAGCCTTTGGGTACGGAGAAGCTAAAATTTTTGCCAGCGCCAGGTCACAGAGCAGCCTTTTCACCACCCGCTCTACATCCTCATCAGATAGTGTCCTGGAGGAATGGATGGAGATAGATGGAGATCTCCTCCTTTCCAAAATAGGAGATCTTAAAGTTGGTGAAACTGGTTCCAAGATTGGTGAATGTCTCGACAAAGATGATCATCTCAGAGCCGATGAAACAGACGGCACCGAGACCAAAGAAGCAGAATTGTTGCCAGAACTCTTCGGCTCTGTTGCTTTTGATTTTTTTGTCTGTTCTGAAGCAGGAGCCGATGAAGATTTCCTTTTGTGACTTTTAGAGACTGTCTGACCTTGTTCCAGCTGTTCTTGGAAGGAACTTGTCATAAGACCCCTATCAATAAGTTTCCTTTTACATTCATTAAGAACCCTGGTGCTGAATGCATGACAAAAGGTCCAGGGTTCTTGCCAATGAGGCTCCCCAAGACAGTAGAAACAACTGTTGTGTGACTGTCAGTCAACGACATTTTCTGAGAACATTTACCATACTTTTTAAAGCCAGAAGGGTGGTGTTCTTTGTGTTCTCTATCTTTATCCTTTGACATTTTGTTTTTAAGAAAGGAAAAGAAACAAATAGAATAATAATAGTACAACTATAAAGATATATATATATATATATATATATATATATATATATATAAAAACTATCTCACAGAGAGGAAAGGCCCTCTAATTTAAATGG
Organism: Protopterus annectens; assembly: GCF_019279795.1. NCBI lineage: Eukaryota > Metazoa > Chordata > Ceratodontiformes > Protopteridae > Protopterus > Protopterus annectens. The sequence continues at coordinate 1,655,585,652 of NC_056741.1, read as the reverse complement.
GCAACTACGGCCCTCTAACTTAAATGGGCCATACAATCCTTAAAGAAAGGGACAGGGGATGCTAACACTCACGCAATCACTCTAGAATAATAAGGGTAAAACTATTAATAAGAAAGATGAAAAATAATCAAAAAATTCCACTAAGCCACCGAGCCAGTAAAGAAGACAACCTCAAAGCTTTCATGGCAAACGAGATCTGCAGAATTGCCGTGGTGCATCATGAGATAGGGGATAGCCTCGAGCCAGTAAAAGCTCTCAAGCTTTAGTACTGGCCGAGTCAGAGCCGAGGTTCTGCTCTGAACCTATCCAGCAAGAATTACGGCGAGACAGGACTACATAATATTCATAATTTCCATAACCGAAGTCCTAACCCAAATATATCTGTACAGTTGTCCTACATAGACAGTTTTTTTTCCATCCTGTAACTACTAATACTTCCTTCAAAATGAGGTATCACTTACCCTAATGGCTAGTTCCGTGATAAAGTTATTTAGCAAAATACGAAAAAATATAATTGTCATAACCATGGTTCCAAATCAACTGTGATATCTGGACTTGTGTACGGCATATGGATACAGTTCTTTTTATATCTTGCAAGTACCAATACTGTCTTCAAAATGAGCTACTACTTAGCATACTGACATGTTCCCTGACAAAGTTATTCACCAAATATGAAACTATCATAATTCTCATAACCGAAGTCCTAAACATAATGCAATATCTGTACATCTGTCCAGCATACAGACACAGTTCTTTTTCCATCTTGTAACTAATAATACCACCTTCAAAATGAGGTATTACTTACCCTGATGACATATTCCCTGACAAATGTATTTAGCACAATAGGAAAAGAGATCATAACTCTCATAACCATAATTGTAACCAAACTGTGATATGTGTGCAGGATGGTTATTGACATATTCTCTTGTATGTGGCGCTCTCCTCAAACAGTTGCTCTTACTTAGCATGTTCACCATCTCCATAGTACAGTTATTTGCCAAACTAAGAAAAATATAATTTACATAACACAATTCATAATCAAACAGTTGTCTGTACCTGCGCACAGCATACAAATAGTTATTTTACAATCTAAAAATGAAGTGTTACTCAGCATGTGTACAAGTTCCCTATCAGTTCTGTGACAACAGTGTTCATAAAATATAACAACAGAGTTTCTTACCATACTGGTCCTACTTGGTCATAGCTGTTGTACATTCATTCTCACTAGCTGCATGTTACCAAAATATTGTGCATAGCTGTCATCACATCATTGTGGAGGTCAGTCAAGAACAATGCAATTCCATCCTCAGTTAGGTGAATGCCATCACTTCTGAAAAAGTGAACATCTTTTGCGGTGACGCTGTCATGGCAGATTGTTGATCCACAAGCCTGTGCAGCAAGCCATGCATGAACCCATTCTGTAAATGTCTGGCCTTGTGTGCTGCCCATTGACTGTTTGCTGTTTTCCATATCTGGCGAGGAGTTATGTCAGACCACACAAAATGACAACATGGCCACCACGATTGCAGGTGTTCAAAAATTGTTCTGATTTAAAACTGTAGCCTTCCGAGTGGGTGAGTGATGATATCATTCCCACCAATGTGCAGCACAAGAATGTCAGGCTCAGGGTAGGTCAAACACTTCTCTTCTAACAACTGCAGGAGTCCGTGCCAATGCATACCTCCTCTTGTAATCCAATATACCTTTACACTAGATGTGGGGAAGCTCAAGTTGTACTGGTTTTCGCTTGTGGAGGCATGGCTGGCAGTCTAGTAAATGTAGGAATGGGCACACACCCACACTGTCACATGTTATTTCACCTAGTTCATCAGCAAATTAAAAATCGGTATAAGAAACAACATATTTGAACACTGAACATAACTAGAGACAGCTTTTAGTACTACCAGTGAGAATGTGTATATGAAACAAGCATGTTACAACAAACGACTCTACTTGGGTTCTAGCTGTTGTATATACATTTTTTAGTTCATTAATTAATGTGGTTTATAGTTGTACAGGATTAGTTAACTTATTTCCATCTAATTTCTATAGCAGAATGAGGAGAATCGAAGCTAAAATTGAAACGGTTGTCAAAAGGTATTCACCAGATACTCCATTCTCAATGAAAGGAAAAATGGGTAACATACAAAAAGCTATAATAATAATGATGATAATATACAACAATAATAACATATAAGGATCTGCACTAAAAAGGTGCTTCATTATGTTGTACCTTTGTGATATTCTGAAATGCCCCAAGAAGCCGAAGTATGATGGGATTGGATAGTAAATCTAGAGCCTAACATTGCAAATGGTGTGTTATTTCATCTCAACTATAACAAGTCTAAATCTACTCTCACAGTTTCTCATATATTTGTTACATTTCTTGAAATGGTAAAAATTAAAGAAATAAACTGGTGTGGGGGGTGGTGACTTGCAATGTCTCCAAGTGGAGAAAAAACAAAAGTTGGCTTGTACATTCATCAATGTGATAACGACTTCTACTTATGTGAATAACAGTGACAGCTGCTGAGAGTTTGGCCTAAAACGTGATAATGCCTCAGTGATATACTGTAACTGCACTTATTGGTAATCTGCCTAGGACGTGCATTTATTACTGAAAAGCTAAGCGTGCTCAGACACAGGTGATAACTGCTCCACAGAACCTGTTGAATAGGTATTCATTATATTACCTTGTGCAGCTGTTATGTAACATAATGTCATTCTCATCAGTAAGGAGAAGACCTGAGTAATTCATTACACTAGTATAATGCTTAGATATTACTGAGCTCTTCCTCACACCTAATTTCCACACATGACTGACAAAGCCAAGAAAAATGCCCAAACTATATGGTACCTCCATGCTGGTAGTGGTCAGCAAGTAATAACTTTTATCTCACTCAGGCAACTCCTGAGTATAATAAGAAATACAATAAGACAAGCCAAAACGTGTCTGGATGATCTTTCTACGAATTAATGCAAAAAGTAGTAATTCATGTTCTCACCTAACCAGCAGCACTATGTCTGAAGTGACTAAGGTCCAGGTTGTTGAAAGCAGGGATAAGTGCCCCCTTGACTGCCTCCAAAATGCAGCAGCTGGGTCCAATGTTCAGGTGTGCTGAAAAAGCTTCTCAAAGGAAGGACCTCTGAAACCTTGATTCTGCAGACCACCTCTAATCGTAGGGAGGCATTCACTGGGAGTTTACACAGTCTCAAATAATTGCCCAGCCATTTCTACATTTCATCATTTCAAACTGTCTGAAGCAGTTAGTCCCCTCCCCAACAAGGGGTGATAAAATCCTGAACTTGCTGCTTATATGCAGCAGCCTTGTTCCCTACCTGCTGTCACTTATTCATGGGTCAAATCAAATCACAAATCAGTCACATTCCCCAAAAGACTGAAGCCAAAAGCATAATCTAATACCTCAATAAAATAAATCATCAGAATGCTAATCTGCTAAAATTGAGTAATGACTTTGCAAAACTCATCACGATGGCCCCATTGCTTACACAGAATTCTTTACCACCACATTCTATGTAGGTGGAAACAGCTGCATTAACGCAATGCCAAAACATAAAAAGAAACACTATAGTGGGTCCATTACATAAATAGGTTCTATAACAGAAGAAAAGCTTACAGCATGCAAAAATAATTAACTCTCCAGATTCTAAAGACATTCTGTGGACCACAAACAAATCAATCAGAATATGAGGTAAAAAGAGACACTAAGGTGAAGGATAAACAAAAAGCTTCCATGCTAAAAACTTCAGAAACAATTCACTGGACTGTGACGAGCTAATAGCAAATGATATAACATATTACTCAGAATATTGTGACATTTTCAGTGCTAATATGCAATTAAAATTATACATTTCTTACAACTATACTTCCACAGCATTTTCCAGTGACAAACAAATTCACAGATCTTTACGTACAAACACATCAGGCTTACAGTTAGCAGCTATTAAATGCCATTTCTCAGAAACGTGTGGTGGTCTGTCAATTTAGCATGGGGGATTAATTCTTGCAGTTGCCAGTAATCATGTAGTGCTGGGTTTGAATCCCTTAACATGGCCGTGGTGGTGGATGTGGTAAATAGGCTACCTAGTGCTTACCACTCCCACTAATAAGATAGAAGGCTTCCCTCCAACACAGAAAGGCTTGGGGGGTTCAGAAGCTTACATACAGTAAGGGATACAGCAAATCTGTATCTGGACTAGGCTAGTTAAAGGAAAGGCAGGAAAAGCACAAATGCAGGCTATTAAAACAGAAAGATGAAAGAGATGGAAAACCTGCCCAGATGGCCAATAAATAATAGTTACAGGAAAGACAGGAAACAAGCTTAGAATTTTTTTTTACAGAAAAACAGCTAAAACAGCACTAAAAACAATTCAAGTGCAGTACAAGCTAGCACATGAGTGGGTAGCAATATCAAATCAAACACAGTTTAAATAAATGCAATTTATTCAAACTGTATTCTGAAATGAATTCAATTATTGCTTCAACTCTGAACAGTTAAAAAGTACCAAAAAAATATACTTATCAGTTAAGAAGCACACTCAGTCAGAACACAAGGAGATTCAGCATATTGTTTTTTTCTTTTTTTTTAGTAAAGTGGAAAGGGAGGAAGGAGGAGCAGAAGATAATTCAAGGTTAAGAACCTAAGTGGGTTGGCCTTCTCAAATAAGATAATGACACTAGACTGGGAGAAATGTCCCAAATCAAATTTACAGTAGGGGTGGGCAACTACAAAGCCAACAAGTATAAGAACAAGGTACCAATAGGGTGGGAAACTATTACAGGTATTAGCTACACTATTTTAGTCAGAAAACACTACAGAAATGTTTATCACAGCAGAAAACAGCAGTGAGCCACTAAATGAACATTTTAGTCAGATAAAGGAGCAAGGATACTCTAGAGAATGCTTTTAACTGCAAACAAATCAGTTATATGATACACTCCTTGGCAGGAAATCAGAACAAACAGATGTTTAACAAATGGAGAAAATTTCCAGTTAATACCTTACACACAGTGAAACTAGCCGCCAGAAACACAGGAAACTCAAACAAAACAACCAGGCCTGGATAACAGCAGGCCACTATCCAGACTATGCTACCTGACTAGAACACAGAAACCTCACAAAAATGCACAGAAAAGCAAAGATAGAGCACTCAGAAACAGAAAATACAACTCTCACTATGAAAAAGCAGTTTACAGTTAAGCAATTCAGTAAAAACGCAATTATAGTAATGAAACACCATTGAACAATGAAAAATACAGTTAAAACGGTATACAACAGTACACAAATGCAGTGAAACAGTAAAAAAAAGCTTTATAACAGTGCAAAATATAGTAGATTAGCTGTATAGCACAATTATAAGTGTTAAGAAGTGCAATTCAATGAAATAAATGTAATAACTAACTTATTCTGCTCTTGGAGTCTTAAGGAATTTCTGCTTTGTCCCAGTGATGAATCACCACTCCACAGCCTGGCAAAAGGGTGGACTCCAAAGAAAGCAAAAACAACCCCCACCTGAAACTAGCTACTGAACTACCCCGTGAAACACCTCAGCATGGTAACAAAAAGGATAGCATGCTAGAAGTCTCAATTCAAGCATTTCAAACAGCCGTAAGTCTCTCACCTAATGATCTGATCTCATAGGAAAGGGGATAAAGACAGCAACTCTTTCAAATAAACAGCAGCCAGATAATATAGGGCCCAGAAGGTCATAATGACATTTAAAGCACTATTGGCCAAAGTTACAGCCAACAAAAATTGTGCAGCGTAAAAGTGATATGGCATTCCCCTGGAACACCAGTCATCAATCTGACAGTTTGGAACCTGCCACAAGGTGCAACATTATCTGAAAAGCCAAGGTAAAAGCTATTGCTGTAGTCCAAGTGGAACAAAAGCAGAACATGAATCACCGATCCCAGGTCCAATGCTGGGATGAATTATTTGATTCTGGTAGTTTTCTTCATATGGACATAAGAAGTGTTGACAAATTAGTATAACTTGAGGACTCCTTGTCTATAAGTGTCAGTCTGTCACTACTGATAAAGCCAAGATGACAAATGCAGGAAACAAAATCAAACTGACTGTACCCCTATGTAATCTGTAGGAAAAGCATAGGAATTTGACTGGATAGATGGTGGCATGCAAGTGAATAGCTTCACTCTTTGCTGGTTTGAGTTTCAAAATGACTTGCTGTCACCCAATTGAGGATGAAATCTGTGCAATACTCTAAAGCTGAAAACTCTTGGACCATCTTTAGCAAGTTAATCAACCTCTACAAATATTCAGTGATACCGAAAGCTGGTCAGACCACTGTCTGTACCAGGAAAATTAAAATAAATTGTCAGCAAGGGATGACTTTATACAACTTTTTATGAATTTACTTAATCCTTACTTTACAAGTTCATTTTAATGGTTTGATGTCTCATACATTATTTTTATTCTTCTGTTTCTAGTCATTTCATTCTCTTACATGTCTAGTGATTCTATCTGAATTGATCTCTCCTTTAAACATTTATAAATTTGTTTCTTTTAGTCGATTCCTATTAAATCCCTCTCTCATTTGTATCCAAAATTCTATAGCACAACATAGGGTTCCTATTACTTTATCGAATGTTTAGGTTGTTGAATGCCTAAACATCGAAACCTAAGCAATGAACTCTGAAAACAGTGATCGGCCAGTTATGCAAAATGTAGAGCAACCTTGGAGTTGGTATATTTAGTTAGGAGGGGTGTGGCAGGCACAGCCCCCCCCCCCACTTGATTAGGGTTTTAAAGTATTTTTTTTTTTTTTTGGCCAAGCAAATTGTTTCACTGGGAAAAAATTTGAATAATTGGCTGTTCGTGGTTTTGAGTGTTTGACATTTAGGTGTCGACGTTTAGGCGTTAGACAACCTAAGCATTCAACGTTGTAATATAGACCCCACAACATAACCTGGATTGCATATACAGGTTTTTATTTCAACAAGATATCACTAAGTTGAATCCCACTTGAAAATCAGTTTCATTGATATTAAATTCTTCTAAAGGTGAAAACAAAAACAACTCCTTTAATACGTGTTTATGCACATATATGCTGTATCATAGTGTGAATGCCCCACTGAGAAATTCATGGAAGATGGTTCCAATAGGCAAAGGCAAGGTCATGTGTGGCATTAGAAGTAGGCAAATGGAGTATCTTTAGGAATACAGCAGAACTGTATAGTAGAAAACACATGGAAATGATAGACATCCTTTGATCCCAAAGGATCATGGGTTTGTGCCTCTATTGGACTGATTCAAGCAGCAATTTCTGTGGCTGTACAATCTAATCTGGGAGTGGCAGTCCTTTCCACACTCTGAGCAGCAGTAAGCAGATGTAAGCCTGGTATCATGGGCACGGATCCTCCTGAGGGCTCTCTTATCCTCTGTTCACCTTGCCAAGGTTGTTTCATACATAGTGAGAGCTTCCTTTACTTCCCATTTCCAGGCAATCTTTTCTGGAGTGAGAGAATACCAGGTAATCATCCTGATGATGGTGAGAGTGCTGAGGTCATGCTTGTAAATGCCCTTGTAACACAACTTGGGTCACCCTTTTGGCTTATTTCCAGCTGGACTCCAGCTCTCCAAAAAGGAGTTATTTTGGTATTCTGCCATCCGTCATGCATGGGATATGACCCAACCAATGCATACATCTCTCTTTCAAGGAGGGTGACTATCGAGGTGGTACCGGTCCTCTCAAGCACTATGCTATTGGGGATCTTGTCCTGCCATGAGATACCAGGTATACACATAAGGCAGCAAATATGGAATACATTGAGCTGCTGCTCCTATTTTAAGAACAGAGTCCATGTTTCACTGGCATAGAGTAATGTGTAATGTGCTCAAAACAGTGGATGTGCAAACCTGCACCTTGGTGTGCACACTGAGCTTATTATTATTAGCCCATTCTCTCTTTGTCAGCCTGGAAAATGTTGTGGAGGCTTTTCCAATGTGCTTGTTGATCTTGCTATCAAGTGACAAGTTATCAGAGATTCTATAGCCTAGGTACACAAGCTCATGGACAACCTCCAGCGCATAATCATTCACCTTGATTTATGGCTCATTGGCCATATTTTGGCCCATCACCTGGGTCTTCTTCAAACTGATTGTGAAGCCAAATTTCATACATGCATCTGCAAAGCAAGTCATGAATGACTGACGTTCTTGCTGAGTATGAGCCACAATAGTTGCATCATTAGCAAACAGGAATTCCCTTAGACACTTCCTAAGCACCCTGGTCTTTGATCTAAGCCTCGAAAGTTTGAAGAGGCTGCTGTCCATTCTGGTTCAGGGAACGATACCCTCTGTAGGAGTTCTGAAAGTAAATTTCAACAGAACTGAAAAGAAGATACCGAACAATGATGGAGCCAGCTCACACCCCTGCTTTACTCTACTGAGAATCTCAAAAGATTTGGATGTGGATCCATCTTACGTGATGGTCCCCTTCATGGAAGGCCCTGATAATGCAGTATTGGAGGACAGCCGATCGTTGGCAGAATCGCAAACAGACCTTTTCTACTGATGAAATCGAATGCCTTGGTTAGAGATCAATGAGGCAATATACAGAGGTCTGTTCTGCTCCCTGCACTTTTATTGTACCTGACTAACAGAGAAAACCATGTCTATAGTAGACCATCCAGCTCTGAACCCTCAATGGAAATAGGGAGTAGAAAATGCTCCCCCTTATGTGAATTACCTGAAGTCCCAGTTAATGAGAGTCAGCTGTATACCAGTGTTTTAGTAAATTCAGAGTAAGGCAGAAGTCACTTCTTAGAGAAGCAGGAAGAGTCTGGAGGGTTTTGATGTAAACAGAGGCTGGAGTAGTCAGCTGTGCGATAGCAGTCAGTCTAGAGTGTCAGTATCTCTGGTGAAAATCATGGTGATTGATATTTGAAACAGATTTCAATGCAAAGTGTTTGTGAGCCTGAGACATTTGGTTTATTTGACCAGCAAGGGATTATTTAAGATACTTTTTTGTTGTTTGTGTGCTAGGGACTGTGTTTGTGCATCAAAGACTTTGTGCCAGAGACTCTGACCTTGTTCTTAGTATAAGATACTATCTACAGAGATGTAGCTTATGTGCCAAGGACTTTTGGTGGGCTTTGCTTATGATTATGTGACTAAACTGAAACAAGTTGCAAGACTGTGTGCTTGGTGACTTGCACAGTTCACTGATAACAGAAAGATATAAATCAGAAATATTCATCCTGAGGGAGATTACTTAGGGAAGCTGATTTGATGTATGTTGAGTGAATCAGCTTTCAAGCCTAGAGGTTAAATGATGAGCTAGAAACTGAAAGTGTACCTGATAAAGTCTGAGTATGTGTGACAGCAAAACAAAGCCAGAACTGATAAAATATATAAAAATAAATATGAAGAAAGTGAATGCATGTGAACTTCTGAGACAGTGCTGACAAATAAATGTGTAAAATAAAACACTCTTAATATAAGCCATTTAGCAATAGGGATGAAAAATCACACTGCAAAACTATTAGAAGTCTGTAATTACGTGAGATTGCATCCATATCACAAGGGTGCACAAATGATGAAATAAAGTGTTGAAATACAATCAATGTATTACAACCAAAGGCACAAAATAAAGGAAAAATGTTTGTGGACACTGTTAATATGTATGTTATGAATGTAATTTTTATCATAAGCAGCAACAAATAAGTTTTGCAGTCGGAAATTGATTAAAGGTATGAATGATGCATTTAAACTTCATACTAGTGTTTTAAAGAAGAGTTTCAGTTGTGTTCTGAAGTACAGTAGGCCAGAAATTGAAGCATATGGAAGCTTTGGGGGTTCACTGTTATGCAAACTCAGCTCAATGAATTGGTAAATTACATAACAGCTGTATTGATCCTTAAGATTTAAAAAGTGATCAAAAGGGAATCTTTCTGTCATCTTCAAACAATTGAATAAGTTGTACAGCTTTGCTTAATGATACATTCTTCTCTTTGTTTAACACTTACCAAGGGCTTTGGCAGATTAGGTTTGACGAAAAGAAGTTATGTACTCACCATAACATTTCATGTATGTAGTCCATCTCGCCGAACATTATTACGTGTGGGTTTGGAGTCGATCCTCGGCTCTGACTTGGCTGCTTAGAAAGCCTGAAAACTTCTGACTGGCTCTTGGCTAGGAGGTATCCCATGGAGCATAAGCACATTCCCAAGATCTTGAATTGCTACTAGTCTATTAGAGTAAGACAGGAAAAAGGACAAAGGTCCGGAAAAATAAACTGTAATAAAGGTGCCCTTATGGTATAAACCTCTGTAGAAAAGGAAAAACTGTTTCCAGATCCTCCAGGAAGGGGGCTGGTGGGTGGGTTCGTAATAATGTTCGGCGAGATGGACTACATACATGGAACGTTATGGTGAGTACACAACTTCTTTATATTGGTGGCTCACTGGAAAATACTCCTGAGTACCGTGGAACCAAGTTAAATCCAATTTATAATGGGAAATGAAGGTATGAGGGGTAGCCTATGTTGCTGCTGCACATATATTATCAATAGGTGTCCTGGCTTGGAAAGCAGCAGAAGTAGAAAAGGACCTGGTAGAATGCGCTTTGACTTTAAAGGGTAACTCCTTTCCCTGAGAAGTGTAAATAAAGGAAATACAACTAGAGATCCAGTTAGATAGTGTGACCTTGGAAACTGGTAAGCCCATTCTCGCCTCAGCAAAAGAAACGAACAGCTGTTCTGATTTTCTAAATCCTTTGGTCCTGTGGATATAGAAATGCAGTTGCCTATGCACATCCAATTGGTGGAAAGTATACTCTGCTTTATTGGCGTGATTAGGGAAGAACACTGGCAATTCAATTGTTTGGTTTAAGTGAACTTGAGAACAGACTTTAGGAATAAAGGAAGAATTGGTCCGGAGAGAAACCCTGTCTTTGTGAAAAATTAAATATGGAGGTTTAACTGACAGGGCTTGTAGTTCAGAAACTTGTCTGGCTGAAGTTATTGCCACCAGAAAAAGAGTCTTCCAAGACAGGAATTTAAACGGACAACTATGGGCTGGTTCAAAGGGTGGCAAAGTATATCTAGACAGGACTAGATTCAGATCCCAGGGAGGAATGGGGTCTTGCACAGGAGGTCTTGACATCATGGAACCCTTAAGAAAAGATTTGCACAGTTTGTGAGACATAAGACTGGAATCATTAATCCCCGCATGAAAATTAGATATTGCTGCTAGCTGAACTCGGAGTGTAGCAGCCGCTGAACCCTGGTGAAAGAGTTCTGAAAGGAACTCAAACAATAGTAATGGGAGCTGTAAATGGATCAACTTTTCTGCTGTGTGCCCATATAGAAAATATCTTCCATTTACTGTGATACAATTTTCTAGTCGAAGGCTTGTGAGAAGAGGTAATAATATGGGTTATAGCTGGAGATGGATCATGAAGCCTGACTAGTGACGGAACTGGAGCAGCCATGCTGTCAGTTTGAGAGTGTGGAGACTGGGGGTGAAGAGAACCCGACATGTGTGTCAGGAGGTCTGGCACTGGGTTCAGAGTCCATGGATAGTCTAACAGGTGAAGCTCGAGAAAAGGGACCAAATTTGACGAGGCCAGTGAGGGGTGATGAAGATCATCTTGCTTCCCAACAACATTGTGTTCTGTAACCTTGGGAATGAGTGGAAAAGGAGGAAAAGCATAAAGGAGTCCTGGGGGCCAATCATGGACGAGTGCATCTCTTGGAGACTCTCCCAGAGGGGGGATGAGGGAGAAAAAGGTGCTGCATTTGGTGTTGATGGGGCTGGCAAAGAGACTGCAGCAGGGTTGTCTCCACTTGTGGAAGATCAGATGGGCTACTTTCTGGTTCAAGGACCATTCGTGAGGTAACAATATTGAACTGCTTAGCTTGTCCGCTATCATGTTGGAAGTCCCCAGGATGTGCGTTGCAATGAGAAAGCAATGGGAAGAAATTGCCCAATTCCAAACTCGCAGGGCCTCTCGACATAAGGGGTATGATCTGGTCCCCCCTTGTTTGTTTAGATACCAAACCACCAACATGTTGTCGGTCTGGATAGCTATCGACCCTAGAGGGAAAAAGTCGTGAAGTGCTTGCAACACTAGAAGCACCGCTCTCATCTCTAAGACATTGATATGCAGATGGGCCTCCTGATCTTGCCATGTGCCTTGGACAGTCCTGCCAAGATAATGCCCCCCCCCTATATGGGAGGCATCCGTGGTCACAGTGGCAATGGGTTGGTGCAGTACAAAGGAAGTGCCTGTGGTAAGATGACCTGGTTGAATCCACCAACGTAGATCCTTTTTGCAAGAATCTGTGATCAGAATCTGGTGATGTAGAGGCAACTGCTGAAAGAACCACTGGGATGACAGGAGCCATTGGAGTATTCTCATGTTTAGTCTTGCTAAAGGTACCAAGGTTATGGTTGATGCCATAGTTCCGAGAAGCTGCAACACCACCTTCGCTTTGACTCTTTGAAGAGGAAGTATCCTGTAAATTTGCTGCTCAAGATTCTGTATTCTGTCTGTAGGTAGTCTGGCTGTCATAGAAACCATGTCTATGGTTGCTCCTATAAATATTATAGATTGAGTGGGCAAAGTTGAGGATTTTCCCAGTTTAGAGAGATTCCCAACTGGGAACAGAGGTTGATTGTGGAATCTCCCAGTTGAAATAGACGATGCTTGGTTTTGGCGGTCAGGAGCCAATCATCTAGGTATGGAAAGATTTGGATTCCCTGACACCTCAAATGAGCTGTGACTACTGCCATGCACTTAGTGAACACCCGGGGGGCTGTGGTGAGACCAAAGGGCAGCGCCCGAAACGGGTAATGATTGGCTCCCAGCCGGAAGCGTAGGTAGCTCCTTGATGCTTTGTCCATCATTATGTGGTAGTAGGCATTCTGGAGATCTATTGAGCACATCCAATTGTCTTTCCCTAACAGAGGGAGTATGGACTGTAGAGTGACCATTCGGAACTTGGACTTCTTTACATACTCGTTTAACCTGCTGAGGTCTAGGATGGGTCTCCAGTCTCCTGTTCTTTTTGGAACTAAAAAAAACCTGGTGTATGTTCCGAATCCTGTCTGGTCTGTTGGGACCTTTTGGATGACTCTTTTTAATAGCTTTTTTATCTCTATAGCCGCTTGATTCCCGTGATTGGGTGGTACATCTGGGATCCTTTTGGGAGGGGCGTGGTGGAAGGGAAAAGGGCATAGAATAACCTCTGGTGATAATGTCTTGTACCCACTTGTCTCGAGTGAGATTGAGCCAGGCTTCTGGGTACAAGGACCGGTGACCCCCAACTGGATCCAGAGATGCACAGTCGGGTTCCACATCAGGAACGCTGATAGGGACGGTCACGAAAGGAATCGTGACCTCCCTGATTTTGTGGGCCTCCCCTGCCTCTAGGGTGACGTCTACCATTATTTCCTCCTCCCCTGCCTCTGAAGGAGGAATCACCCTGTGTATCCTGGAAAGGCCTCTGTGATTTCTTGAACCACATTTTACCGCTCTTCTGACCTATAGGGTAAGGTCTAGAAGGAACGGTAAAACGGACTCCCACGGCAGAGAGAGTCTTTCCTTCCTGTTCACATCTGGTGAGGGTATCTTTCACCTTGGGTCCAAAAAGAGAGGATCCATCCACGGCAGCATTGGTGAATGTAGACTTGAAAGGCTCAGCAAAGTTGCATAGACGCATCCACGAATGTCTCCTTAAGGAGACTCCTGAACCCGCCGCCCTACTCGCACCATCACCTGCGTACGAGATCAGCCACATGGGGGAGTTAACAATGGATGTGAGAGTAGCCAACTTTGCCGACACTGTAGATGGGACTGCTTCAGTAGGGGTACCCTGACGAGCATCTCCTAACTCCTTTAGGAGATCCCTCTGAAGTCTCGTAAAATGTGATAGTTCAGCGATCGGAGTGTAAAAGCCGCTGAAGAGAAGATACGCTTCATGTACCTATCCATCGTTCGGGATTCCTTACTGGGTGGATGGATAGAAAAAGAAGTCTCTGCTAGCTCTTTCTTAGTGGCCATCACCACCACCATGGCATCAACAGGTAAGCCCTTGGATAAAAATTATTTGTCTTTAGGGGCGGAAAGAAATTTATTCGGCCTCCTGGGGACCGGTTTCACGGCATCAGGAGTCTGCCATGCTTTCTGACTCACAAGATCCAGTAATTCATCAAATGGAGGAGACACCCATGAAGCTTAGGGTTGAGGTACACTGACTCCTCATTGGACCAGGTAACGGTGGGCCAGCCACCTCTCTGTCTGAGGATCTCCAAAATGTCTGCAAAGCAGACATCTTCAGAGGACGACTTAGGGGACCCCTCTGACTCATTGAGGTCAGTGTCAAATGTGACAGACTCATCAGGGGAGTCTACATGCTTCCTCTTACATGATCTCTTCCGAGGGGGCTCCTCAGCAGGGTCCTCTGGGGAGGTCTTGGAAGATCAGGGGCCACCCAAATGGGGGTCCTGAGGCTGTGGGTCTCTGCCATCCCAGGGGAGAGAGGATGCTGAGACTGTAGCTGGCGCTTGAGGGAGTATAGCATCGGTACTTCTATGTGGGACGGATGAACTATCCAACATGCTCCTCATCCTCAAGAAGACCGATTCCTCCGGCTCTGAATGACGCCCCAGCTCCGAAGAGAGCGTAGGTGCTGATGGCTCCAAAAGAATTGGCTCAGAGAATGATGTAGGTCCCGAGCTCACTCGGGCTGACGCACCAAGAGGAAGACTTGGCACCGAAGAAATTTGGTTCCAAGTGTCCCCCTTGGGGCCAACCAAAGAGCTTCAGACCCTAGACACTTCGGACGGCACCGAGAGTGTTGGAGCAGAGCTTGGCTCAGAGACAACCACATGGGGTGTTGGAGCAGAGGACAACTCTATAGTCGGTACTGACAATATCGGCTCCAAAGGCCTAATCTGGGTTGAAGGAGGAAAAAGAGCAGGATCGGTAGGAGTCGGCTCCGAGTCCGAATGGGTCGGAGACGATAAAAAGTTTGGTAAGGCCAACGACTTGAGGAGTCTGAGCACCACTCTCTCGACGTCCTCTTCAGATAAGCTCCTGGAGGACAGTGTGGGAGACCTTGTTCTCTGCAATATAGGTAATTTTACAGTAGGGGAGACCAGAAGAATGTCTATAGACCAGCTCCAAAGAGGACTGCTGGTGATCGGCACTGAAACACATGGTGCCGATACTGCAGGGTCTGTGTCCAGAATCTCAATCAGCCCCGAAGACTGGAGCCGAAGAGACAGAGGCCAACTCTAATTTTGGTAACTTCTGTAGAGGTTCAGAGACAGAAGTTGAAGCTGGAGAAGGCCTTTTAGAGGTCTTGCCCTCATCCTTTCTAGAAGACTGCGACCTAGCAGAGGAGGAAGAGCTGGCTAGGTCTTCCTCGAAGGATAGTTTTAACATGCCTTTTAAAATCAGCTTATTCTTCCATTCCTGGAGTACTCTAGGGCTAAAAGAATGACAAAAGAGACAAGTTTCTTGTAAATGAATGGCCCCTAAGCAGTACACACAGACGCTAAGTCCATTGGTGATGGACATTTTTTGCGAACATTTAGTACACTTTTTAAACCCTGACTATTTATGTTCCTTAGACATAATGGGAGTAGAGAAAAAAAACAACACACTCACACAACAGGAGAGGAACTATATCCTTTACCTTAAGCCGATATAGCCCTAACACCCACAACAAAAATAAAAGGGGTTTTACTAGGTTCTCTAACTTAAACAAACCTACTGCAAGAAAGAAAAAGGAAACAAACTAGAATCTCTAAGTTAAATGGTCTAGTCTAAAAACACACACTTACAGGAACCACACACATACGGCCAACAGGCCCAAGAAATTTTTAAAACAGCAATAAGTCAAATCCGGTTAAAGACACACATCGGTATCACAATAAGATTGTCAGCAATCAAAATAAAACTTCACACGAAGCAAAAAACTCCTAATAAGCAGTAATAATAATTAACTAAATCACTTGGCCACGGCCAACAAAAAGAAGCTTCCGACTGAAGACGCGGCAAATGAGATCTGGGGAATGTGCTCATGCACCATGGGATACCTCCTAGCCACGAGGTCAATCAGAACTTTTCAGGCTTTCTAAGTGGCTGAGTCAGAGCAGAAGATCGGCTCCGAACCCACACGTAATAATGGAGGCGAGACAGGACTACATAACATTGTTAGTTTTGTACTGTGAAAATTCATTATCCCTCTGGGCATAAAAAGATTTATAAGGTTTCCATCTGGACTTTGTTTAGCTCCAGAAGTACTTCAGAGAGCTAAGCCTCAAATGACTGAAGGACTATGTGTTATTGTTAATATAATTGTTAGTCCATTGAGCCACCAAGCAGATCTTATTGCGTGAAGTTTGTGTAACTTCCCATAAGTGCCATGTACTGAATTCTGAAAGTCTCAAACCTGAATGTGACAAAGTCAAAGCCACTGTAAAAGAGCAAAGGTCTCCAGATGAATAATAGCTTATGTATATCTATGGTATGAGACAGTGACTGGTGCTCATATGCAGCACATAGTGCTGTGCTTATTAATATGGCAAGTACCAGAATGCAGGGAAGGGCTGTCACAGTTGTGGGTTGCAGGTATTTCTGGATATGCAATGCAGTCAAGGTTAACCATCTTTTGCAACCCCTAGGCCACGACTGAGATGGCATATAATGCCATGCATTCAGAGAATAAATTTTGGCTAAATGAATTCTTGCACTGCCTTGATGCATACAGTGGGGTAATCTAATATTCACCTAAGACCTGCAGCCGGATATTTGTAGCTTCTGCCATGTTGCATAACATAACTCCGCAGAAATAGCTAAAGCAGCAGGAAACATCCCAGCAAGGCTCACCATACCTGTTGGATCAGCAGCTGAGAAGGACAGTCAACAAGAGGATAAAAATCAACAATTATACTGTGTGCAAAGCAGAAGAAGGTGCAATACATAGTGGCACTGGCAAAGAGTTGGTGTCAGGCCAACAAATATAAGCCATCATACAAAACACAGAATAAAATGATCCATGAATTTATCATACCCAATCTATGAAATGCAGTGCATCAGATATTACCATACCTTATAAGGTTAGGGGGTGGGCAGAACACAGTTGTTATCATTTGCACAGGTGGACTGGCATAGTGACAGATAGCAGCATTACCATATGGGACAAGATCAGAGAAAGTGGATATTGTAGTCACGCTGTCTAGTAACAGATTGTTTGCAGTCAGAGATGCAGCTGCCAACATTGTCAAACTATACTCTGGTGGCCTGTGGTATTGGGGCTTGATGCAGTGCATAGCATAGAAAGCATGGAAATATAGGACCTTTGCATACTTTCTGAGTATCCCATATTGGGAGAGCGATGTATGGCACCCACTACCTTAGATGATTGCCACAAGAAGGCACGGTGTTACATCTACCCACAGGGAATACAGATGTGTAGAACTTCAAGAGTAAGAGTGAGTGGTCTGATGAGGTTTTCCATGTGGCTTCTGTGGCTAGAGCTGACAGTGATGTTGCCTCAGGGTTATTCTATGTCATCTGTGCATGCCTGGCTTGTGAATAACTGTTTCACACCCAGACCGTCCCATGACCACAGACAGCATGATCTGCAGAGGTAGACCAGACGGCAGTTACCATGTGCCTCATGGATGCAGCAAAGGATGCAGTGTTAGCATCCAGTGACCTGTGATGCATCATCTGCTCTCTGTCACTGTACTCCATTAAACTTGATAGTGAAGTCCCCAGACTGGAGCACCACAGAACCATGCTGAGACCAGGCGCATTCTCCCTCTCACTGCAGCTACTCCACAGCAACCAGGTATAGGTAGTCTAGTCACTTAACCTTCTGTAATTTGCAGTACAATGAAAATTTCTATCCCAGGGCACAACTCTACACTGCTGTATTCTTTACACCATATGCACAGTTTGCCTATTATCAAAGAAGATCTGAGATTTTTATTTTTATTAAAGGTTTTTCATACTCTGCAGTTCACCACTTCGAGGATTTTTATTCCATGGGAATAGAAAGCCTATACAAAAGGTTCTGAGGTCTCAAACTTTACTTTCATTTTTCCTCCTACGTGTGCAATTCCACGAGCTCTGTAAAAATGAGCACAGTGAATTGTTACCACTGTAAGCCATTTCTCGGGATGCATATATTGTTCAAAACATGGGCATCACCTAGTGAGGCTCTAAGTGACTACCTCCCCTGCATATATAAAGGTTTACCATCATTAGGAAGAAGAATGGGGACTGGTCACATTAATCATATACATCAGCCTCTTAGAAGCAGGCACGGTTAAACTTTTTACCATTTTACCAAACGAGAAGATTAGACTTTTGTAATGTATTTCAGAAGATATGAGCCTTGTAAAAGTGGGCACAGCCTCTCATATTACATGTAATACAGGCATCAATTAAGACAAGTCAGACTGTAAAAATGTTCTGTAATAAAGCTTTCATAATTATCTCCAAGGAATATGAGCTCCACAAAGGCAGACATAGCCTTTCATATGACATGCGTTACAAAACACACAGTGTCTGATGATAGCCTCATAAAAGTAGGCATTTTCAAAGTGTAAACCACTCTGTTATATGAACCTAATGAAGCTTAGGCAAAAGTGTTTTCTTAAATGTAGTTCTATAGTGGTAGCTCATAGTATGCTGTCATGTTTTGTTTGTTAAAAATAAAACCTTTTAACCAAGGATGAGGTTCTACTACTGCTGAGCTGGTAAACCCTCACAGGTCATTAAGGAATATACAAATAAAGGACTAACTTCTAAGCTTGGTGATTGGCTCCTTGTTTTTCCATATCCCAGGGGACCCCCCCCACTATTGTCTGTAACTGCCTTTGAATAACTGACCCATTGAATGTGAACAAGAACACTTGTCTATCCACCTACTTAACTGAATAAAGTACTTGAAACTTCAACAAGGCATCTTTATTCCTTCCACAGGGAGGGGATCAGAGAGTGTGTCCTAGAGCTGCTAGTTAAAGTGGTTTTATGTGGACTAATCCTTTGTACTCGGTTAGGGTTGCCACCTTTTCAAATGGCCAAAGTGGGACATGTTTGGTACAGACATCAGATTTTACAGGCCGACACATACCCATGGCTGTTTTGCCTAAATAAAAGCTTATTCTTGTAGCATTTTAGTTGCTTATTCTGTTTCTTATGACATTTAGGTATTTCAGATACAGAATAACTGTTTTATGCAACTATTACATAAAATATAAGAAATAATTTTGTCCTAAAATCTCAGGACATTTGCCATTTTTACAATTTTTTGTCAAACTAGGTGACTTCAACTACCCTAATATAGACTGGGAACACTACTCAAGCCCAAACACTCTAGCCCAAAAGTTCCTGGAATAAAGTTCCTGGAATTCATAAACTCAAATGCCATGGAACAACTAGTCACCATCCCCACAAGAGGAGAAAACATACTTGATCTCATCATCACGAACATGGGAGCACAATGTTCAACGCCGGAAGTATACCCCTCACTGGTGAGATCTGATCACAAACTAATCTCGCTGGAGGTCCTCATCCTGCCCCCACCCGAAATGAAAAAGACCACAGTAAAGAACTTCTCGAAAGCCGACTTCACACTTCTAAAGACTAGTGTGGTCTCCTTTAAGGCCCCTGAGCCGGCAGTTAACATTACTCAAACCGCTGAATCACTTACAAATGCCTTCTACCAGCACCTGCAGCTGCATGGATCAGGCAATCCCAAGCAAAACAAAGACTCTTTGTACCAAAGGCAAGCGTCCAGTCTGGTGGACCCCAGCCATAAACAAACTCTACAACAAAAGGAGAAAGCTACTACAAGATAGAGCAAAATCCTTAAAAGGTAAGACACCGCTGATCACTATAAGTAAAAAGCTAAGAGCTCTCATAAAATCATCCAAAGCTAATTTTGAGAAAAAATAGCTAAGGACTCTAAAGACAACCATAAGGCATTCTTTAGCTATGTCAGAAACCTAGGAGGAAACTCCCAGATATGCTCAGAATTAGTTCAAAATGATGTGAAGATTACTGATCCTACAGACATTGCCAACATACTGGCTGACAGGTTCAGTGCAAACTTCTCCCCAAAAGGAGAGATATCTATACCAAATGATTGTAGCCCCCAAACATCTCTAACGCCCAGGTGAGAACTGCTCTCTCCAAGGCAAAGAACACAGCATCCATGGGACCTGATGGTGTCCCCGGCTGTGTGCTCCATGAACTCAACGAGGAATTAAACCCACAGTTAGGACAGCTGTTTAATCTTAGTCTCACCTCCGGATCGCACTCCAGGAGTGGCGCACAGCGACTGTGGTCCCACTCCACAAAGGCGGTGCCTCCACCGACCCTGGAAATTACCGTCCCATTAGCTTGACAAGCCTTATCTGCAAAGCCATGGAGAGGATCATAATGGATCTCATAAATAAAGACAAGGGAACTTGCAGACTTTGGATCCAACCCAGTTTGGCTTTGTCAAAGGCAGATCATGCCTTTTAAACTTGGTTGACTTTTTCAAACAGTCACCAAGGCCATTGACGAGGAAAGGCATTCCATACAGCCTACCTTGACCTGGCAAAGGCTTTTGATACAATACCTCACTCGGGTATCATTGAAAAACTCATCAACTTAAATGTAAACCCATACATTACAAGATGGATTGCAAACTGGCTGAGTGACAGAACCCACAGGGTCAGAGTTGCTGGCACCATGTCAGACTCAAAGCCTGTCACAAGTGGTGTCCCACAGGGCTCAGTCCTGGGCCCACTCTTGTTTGGCATCTACTTTTCTGAAGTACAAGCAAACACAGGAGGGTTATGGCTGACAAAGTTTGCAGATGACTGCAAACTGGGCGCCGTAGTTGAAAACACATCCAACACAGATATCCTTCAGAAGGGTCTCACAGAAACGGATAACTGGTGCCAGAGCCATGGCCTAAAGTTAAATGCCAAGAAATGCATAGTCATACCCTTCGGGAAAAATAAGGTTACCCCTAGCTACCATATAGGTGGCAATCCCTGAACACAGAAGAAGTTATTAGGGACCTGGGAACCCAGGTTGACAGTAGCCTTTCATTCAACACTCATATTGCTAAAGTAGTTAGGAAGACCTTCTACATTGCCCACCTTATCATGAAGGGATTCACATCTAGATCAAGGGAAGTCATAGTCTCCCTATACTCATCACTCATCAGACCAATGATCGAGTACAATGCCCCATTCGGAATGTATCTGACCCGACACTTGCAGCAGCTGGAGAGGCCACAAAAGTTCCTCACCAAAAGGATAAAGGGTCTCAAAAATCTGTCTTATGCTGCCCGACTGAAAGAACTCCAGTTATATTCAGTTGCTTACCGCTTGCTCAGAGGTGACCTATGCCTGACATACAAGGCCATGTCAAACCCAGATTTGATGAACATGCTTCATCTCAACAAATCTAGATCCCTCAGTGCCACAAGGGCGAGAGACTTAAACCTCGACACGGTTATTTATAGGGCGTGCTGGAGGATAGATTCATCACCCAAAGACTCCCTATGCTGTGGAACAAAATCCCGGTTTATGTGAGGCAGAGCACCTCGCTGGCCTTGTTCAAGAGGAATCTTGACCAATGGATGGGAGATCGCAGATACACCCCAGAGGTTACCTCAGTGTCACTGCTCGACAGAGGCACAGCAAAATAATGGGCATAGTTTCTCCAAACTAAAGGGGTGGCGTAAGCCACAAAACTATGGGCTAGGCTTATAAATGCCCTCGGGCAGATAGCCTAGTATGAACCTATGAACCTAAGGACACAACTGGCCAAAGAGGGACTGTCCCTCGCAAAGTGGGACAGGTGGTAACCCTATACTCGGTTTCCTGTTAGTCCTGTCACTTCTGGGTCACAGGTGGGATACCAGACTTGAGTCAACCCTTCTAGATTACCTCTGTTTTCTTGATAAATACTTTCTGAACCCTCTCCAATCGTGCAGTATCTCTTCTGGAATAGACATAAAAACCTGAACCATATTCCATCATTGATTGATTTATATATTGGAAGCATAATTGTTGTAGCTCTAAAACTAACTGTTCTCTCAAAGGATCTAATCACAGAAAATGCATTCCTCTAAATCTTAAAAACCTGACCATCTTGCTCCACCATAGTAATAATTGCTAACCCTGCCCCTGCCCTAACCCAACACTTTACCATTAAAAAAAAGACTTTCCACAGCACAGCCATTACCTCTAAACAAGACAGGTTCAGACACAAACACACACACAGATTCCAAGTGTTGCTGTCAGTGTACGTGGCTCACTTTGGTGTATGGTCTGTCAGTGTACGTGGCTTACTTTGGTGTATGGTCTATCTATAAACAGGCTTACTACAGGGAACAGATTCCAGAACACCTGCTCTCAGTGTAAGTGGTCACATACACTGAAATCAAGTATTTTTGAATTGGTGCCACAGACAAATACACAAATACGTAACACATGCACACACAAATACACTAGTTAATCTGTGCCCTTATCTAACTAACCCTACATACCTCTCAACTGTCCAGATTTTTGGGTCATATTTTCAGTTGGTTACTAATAAAAGTTTGATTTTCTGATAAATCACTGGGATGATCGGATGACTGAAGTCACTAAATAATGACATACATTTGAATTTCAGACTTCAAATCCTTCAGAAAATGCATCTTAAAACAAGCCCTACTACTCTAGCAACTTACTAAGTTTATAAGAGTAATATTTAAACTGTATCCATATTTTTGGGCCTTTGTCCCACTATTTTGTTAGTCTTTGTCCAGATTTCTTGCACTAAGAGATTGAGACATATGACCCTAAAACACACACATCCTTGCACATACAGTACACTGCTTCTATCATCTTCCATAACCCTTTCTCTAACCCTAATCTGCAAATATTCAAACACACACTAATCTGTGCACTAGGAAAAATTAAGCATTGAGCAGTTCTAATTCTACTACGTAGTTAAGGCCAATCAAGCTTATACAGTACCAGAGAATAAGAAGGACAGTGTCTGTTATGTGGGGTAAGCCTGGCTTTCTGCTGGTAAGTAATTGCAAAGCTTCTTTGCAGGTGACAGCTATAATGTTAAATAGACTATGTAGCAATAGTTTCAGACTTACTGATTAAGACTGTATTTCTTCAATATCAATTTTATCAACTGTCAGTCTTCATGCCAGCAAAGCAAATTGATAAGAAATATAAAAGTTCAATGACATTCCTGAGAAAACATTGGCAAACCCAAAGGAAAAGAAAAAAGAACAGCCAGTAAAGAACTGCTACATATGCAAAGACACAATGAGGCCGAGTCTATGCTTCTCAAGATCAGTTTCACAACAAAGATCTACTGTTTATTGCTACATGAAGCTAAAAACAAGGAGTATCAGTTTTGGTCTCAACAAACCACAAAGGACCTCGAAATCCTAAAAGAAGAAACAATTCTAAATAAATAAATAAAGGGAAAAAGTTTGCAGGTTTAACATTTTTCTAACATAGTTGATAATAAACAACTAGGAGGATTTCTCTGGGCTAAGCTTATTTTAGATACAGTTAAATTAGTATTAGTCCAAGAGTTTTCATTCTGTAATTTAAAAAAATAAGATACTACTACAAGAGTTCACTCTAACCGTTAGCAGAGCTTTTGCCCTATTACATTACTCATAATTATTTATTTATTTATAAAAATTTTAATAATGCAAAAATATCTTTGTATAATTAATTTAGTTTTCCACTTCAACAGTAGAATCTGTTTCAACCATGATGGCGATTTCTACATATGTAACTCCATCTTCAGCTATCCAAGATTCGATCCCATCATTATATCAGTGAGCAGAAATGGTTCAGTCAGAGCTCTCACAGTTAACTTCTTCCATTAATCATCTCACAATGGAGACCTTCCAGAGCACCCTTCAAAGCCAAGTGAAAGAAATTAAAGATACCATGTTAGTACTTACACATCATATAGAACATTTCGAGCATTTGACGTAAGGAAGCAGAACATCAAACTGCCTTTTGTTTAGACTTCAATCTGACATTACACAATAAATTGAATGATCAAGAAAACGGGGTGTTGAAAGAATTTGCAAATATTGGGATTGCAGTACAGCATATAGCAAAAAGACATGATCAGCTTCTTATAAACATGGATTAACACTACTTTAGGACTGGATACCACATCCAAAGCTCCTGTTACAATAGACTCACAGGTCTCAGGCATTTCCTCCACAGGCTGGTGCCCCTCTAAGACTAGTGATAATAAAATACCTTTTATAATCAGCAAAAAGAGAAGGTTCTCCAAGCAGAATGGACTAAATGGGGCATACAATACTTGGGATGAAAAATACATTTTGTTAAGAATTATTCAAAACAGTTAGTGCTTAAAAGAAGGCAATGGCTATCTCTCATGCAGTCTCTTTAGGAGAAGGTCTTAAAAGGCACAAATACTTTACCCATCACATTTACAGGTGCATTTATCAAATGGATCCCACATATTTCAGCAATCAGATGAAGCAGCCTGATCATTGTGGGGGGAAGTTTATACCTCCATGCCTGAGAATATGGATCAGTCAACTGCATTACAAAAGAGGGAAATACCAGTAACTGATCCCACTTTAAAATCTCTGGGTCCAAAGGGAACCAAACAAGCCAAGGAAAAAGCAGAAGTAATTCTGGACATATTAGCAACCTGACTTTACTTGTCTGGATAAGTATTATTTTTTCCTATATACTTATAGCCCCATAACTAGATTAATGTTATACTTCTTTTGGCTGCTTCTGTCAGGGGTCGCCACAGCAGATCATCTGTTTCCATTTCTTCCTGCCCCCTGCATCTTGCTCTTTCACACCAACCACCTGCATGTCCTCTCTCACCACATCCATAAACCTTATCTTAGGCCTTCCTCTTTTCCTGTTACCTGGCAGCTTCATCCTTAGCATCTTTTTCCCAATATACTCTGCATCCCTCCTCAGCACATGTCCAAACCAATGTAATCTTGCCTCTCTGGCTTTGTCTCCAAACCTTCCAACCTGGGCTGGCTCTCTAATATACTTATTCCTAATCCTGTCCATCCTCGTCACACCCAGTGTAAATCTTAACATCTTCAACTCTGCCATGTCAAGCTCAGACTCCTGCCTTTTTGTCAATGCCACTGTCTCCAACTCATATAACATAGCTGGTCTCACTACCCTCTTGTAGACCTTCCCTTTCACTCTCACTGGTACTCGTCTGTCACAAATCACTCCCGACACTCTTCTCCATCCACTCCATCCTGCCTGTACTCTCTTCTTCACCTCTCTTCCACACTCACCATTACTCTGAAGTGTTTATCCCAAGTATTTAAACTCATCCACCTTCACCACCTCTACTCCCTGCATCCTCACGATTCCTCTATCCTCCCTCTCATTCACACACATATATTCTGTCTTAGTCTTGCTGACCTTCATTCCTCTTCTCTCTAGAGCATATCTCCACCTCTCCAGGGTCTCCTCCACTTGTTCCCTACTCTCACTACAGATCACAATGTCATCTGCAAACATCATAGTCCACGGGGACTCCTGTCTGATCTCATCCGTCAACCTGTCCATCACCATTACAAACAAGAAAGGGCTCAGAGCTGAACCTTGATGTAATCCTACCTCCACCTTAAACGCATCCGTCACTCCCACCACAGACCTCACTGCTGTCACACTATCCTCGTACATATCCTGTACCACTCTTACATACTTCTCTGACACTCCCGACTTCCTCATACAATACCACAACTCCTCTCTAGGCACCCTGTCATATGCTTTCTCTAAATCCACAAAGACACAATGCAACTCCTTCTGACATTCTCTGTACTTCTCCATCAACACTCTCAAAGCAAACATCACATCTGTAGTGTTCTTTCCTGGCAGGAAACCATACTGCTGATCACTAATCATTATCTCTCTTCTTAACCTAGCTTCCACTACTCTTTCCCATAACTTCATGCTGTGACTGATCAATTTAATCCCTCTGTAGTTACTACAGCTCTGCATATCACCCTACGATTATACTTAATACTAGCCACAATACAGAATTCTAGTTGTGGACCAGTGGACACAAGTGGGATGACAATAACCAGCATAATCTTTACTTCCCATATCCATGGTGAATTTGAAATGACAGTCTGAAATGGTTCAGGCTGAATATATTCATTTTACAGCTGTATTCCAGAGCGCTTGTGTTATGATGTCTTGAGATTTGTCCATTCTGCATCATTTGCCTGATGTTCCAGGGTCACTTGGGACAGATTTATCCTCCACAAGCTTCGGAATGTTTCAGGTGAAATTATATATTTAATGTACTACATTTTTTATACTTACTAATTGTTTAAGCACTGTAAGAAATTTGTTTCTTTGATATCTTCAGAGATATTTAGCATGCATTAGTGTTATATTAAACTGTACAAATCTTAAAGGTTTTACTTCACACTTGACTCACCCAGAATATCTAGCTTTTTTCCAGTGAGAATGGGACAGTCAACCATTGTATACAGTCTGGCTAGCAAGCTCACTTATAGGGATATGGATAGCTGTTAATATATCACAGGATAAAACTATTAAGCTTTAACTTAAATGTATAAATTCCTCAATTAAGAGATAACTTATTTGTGAACTTCAGTCAGGACTCAGATAACAAACATTATGACTATCCAGGAAATATACTTGTCAACTCTTGAACATCTGAAACTATGAGCATGGAGTTATGATTTGATAGCCAATATTTCTGCTTGAAAGAAAGGGGTGGCAATCCTGCTAATGCAGTCTAGATTTCAACTTCCAGGTGGTGAAATAGCAGGTATGACTATGCAGATGGGAGAAAGTATATTAACATTAGTCTCCAGCTCTTGGTATCATACTCGCGGGCAAAAGTGGCTAGAGATTTATTTTATCAAATTCAAGAAAGAATCACTGTATCTCTAATTCTGATGGGTGACTTCAGTTGTATCACAATCTCAATGACTCATCTGCAGCAAAGTCATCTAGAGCGTCACCCACAGCATAAAATTCTGGAGAAAGGAAACACATGTACTGGATTTAAGGTTGAATAGTAATATTGTCTCACTGATATATATGCATTAGTCTCCACAGTTTGGAACCGCTACAAGAACAGATAGGATTTATGTCAAAAGGGAGCTAGTAGACCTCATTCCAGATTTTAGTGTGACACCATCTTCACATTCTGCCTATGAGGCACCATTTTGCCACTTTACAGAAAGCACCCCACCCTCAACCCAGACCTGTAAACTATTTCCATACTTCACCAGAAGACCCAATTATAAACAAGAGGTTCTAAAAATCACTCAAGATTATTTGAAGTTTCCTAAGGGGGGAATTATTAACCACATTATTTATGGGATGCATTCAACAGGTTTTTGGATGCTCTGAGGTCCTGGACCAGTGGTCTTTGGAAATCTTGGCACTCTCAATTAGCCCAACTGCAACCAGAATACAAGATAATTCAGTGTGAAAGAGCTCATTCCAAGGTGGGTAGATCACTCAAGGAACTGCAAAATGTCAGATCTAAGATACAGAATATTTTAAACACAAAAATAGAAGTCACACTTGATAACATGCGCCGCCAATATTATGAAGTGTCCTCACAGGTTTTTACTACACTAGTTAGGAAGTACAGAACAAGAACCAAGCAAACTATACCACATCTCACCTATGAGGGAACGGGAAAACCATTACAGGTCAATACATGAAACTTTGGAAATTTTCAGGGTTTACCCCCAAACACTGTATGCTGACTAAGGAAAACAAAATCAACTCCCAAATGGATACTTTAACTCATGAGCAAGCTGCATTTTTGGGAAAATAACTTTTCAAACAAAAGCTTTTAAAGTCTATCAAGAGATTAAAACTTAACGAAGTACCTGGGATGAATGGTTTATCCTCATATCTATACAAAGACTCCCTCCCCCTTACCATATACCGCCTATGGAAGACATGTATGCCGGCCTGCAGAGACTCTGATATACCACCATCCTGGAATCAATCTGTAATAATTCCTTTTTTAAAGCCAGGAATGAGCCTTCAGGTACATTCAGCTACTACTGAAACTCTCTTCTGAATGCAGACAGTAAGATCTATTCACGTCTATGGGCAGCATGCCTGTTTTCAATCATCCCATCATTAGTCCAACCTAATCAAGGAGGATTTGTAAGCGGTACAGCATCATCGTATAACATTTTCAGAGCTGCCCAATGGTTAGAATTATTTGCTCATCTATCTACAGATACTGAAAAAGCATTCAACGATGTAAGACGGCCATACCTATTTTTAAGATCCTAGTAGTATTAGTCTTCCCATCACGCATCATCATTACAGTAACCCTTAAATCAATGCATCAGGAATCTGCAGCTATGATTCATCTGGGTCCCTACCTATCTAAATCCTTACATCTTTTCAAAAAAGTGCAACAAGGTTACCCTCTGGCCCCACTGCTAGCTGTGAAATCTGTAGTAATTATTACTAGGACTGCTCTATATGCTCGGGAGACAAAAAAGGATTGGATGACTGGAGGAATCGCCTTATTTGCAGATGACTTCTTGCTGTTTTTAAATGATTATATACTTCTGAAGGGCTCGGATATACTATTTGACCAGAATCCAGGCTATAGAGTTAATCCTTTAAAATCAACATTATTAAGTCAAAATGTAGTTGGTATTTCCACCTTTCAGAATAAATACTGCTTTATTGTTAACCCTACATATATTAATGTTTAGCATTAAGTGCTATGACAACTAGAAATTTATAATCTCAGGATCTTAAGCTTGCACTTATTAAAATTATCCTCTGTCCCAAAATTTAATGTTGTATCTTTCTGCTTTTCCCGGTTAGGGGTCGCCACAGAGGAACTCCTGTCCGCTAATGATTTGCAGTAGATTTTTACGTAGCGAGTTGCCAGCCCTGACACACAACCTTCGACGAAGGTACACCCATTCACACATGTCCACACAGAAGACGCTTTAGCTGAGAATTGAACAGGACAACGTCTTACTGTCAGGTGACAACGCTACCACAGCACCACCACCGCAGTTAAATTTAATATATTCTCCAAAGTCTTCCAACATGAATCCCCTTTTCTACCATAAAGAAATGGGACAGGCTACTCCTAAAAGTCTTACGGTCCCAAGCCAAACCTACATACTCTAGTGCAGATTATTACTCTCCAAAACATTTGGGTGGTTTAAGGCTACCCAGCTTATACTTAGCATATCAAGCCACCCTAATTAGGTATTATAGCGATTTATGCCTTCCGGGGCCTCCTTTACCCTGGGTAAATGTAATGGTGGACACCACAAACCATTCTTTGTAACCCCCTTGTCACTAGATCATCAAAGCAAGTAACCATAGGCAGTTATCTCTACTATATGCAGTTACAGTAGGTCATTATCAACACCTAAAAGGTACAGGAACATCTCAGTTCCCAAGTACTCTATATCGTGACCTGCATAGACTTCTTCACATTGATAATAAT
Organism: Protopterus annectens; assembly: GCF_019279795.1. Taxonomy (NCBI): domain Eukaryota; kingdom Metazoa; phylum Chordata; order Ceratodontiformes; family Protopteridae; genus Protopterus; species Protopterus annectens. Next base: position 1,655,556,097 of record NC_056741.1, on the reverse strand, counting down.
GCCAACACTAACAATGTTGCTTTTTCCTTTCGGGGTGCACCAAAAGTTAAGTCTGAGGACATGCAAGCATTCTTTCTTTTATAATTACGGTTAGAAAAATTATTATTTCTTAAGCTTCAACTTTTTTTCAAGGTATTCCATTAAGTCTTGAGAAGAGGTCTTCCAAAAGTATACCCTCCCACAGCACCATACCATTTTCTATCTTCAAATAAATTAAAGTCCTATTGTAGTCAATGTTGGGCGCCTCTCATCAAGATGCGATTTTTAACTCCCCACTATTTCAATACTTATGGAATTTGATAGAGAACAATGATACCAACAAAATGGCTATATCCCAGTAACCTAATTATTTCTGTTTCTCTCTGTCCCACAGGTGTCACTCAGTAGTGTGCACAACTTCCCTTAAACACATTCAAAGGTCCAACAAAAAACAAATAAAAAACCTGAAGCAACTGCCTGCATACAAGAAAACAGAGCGGAACCCCGTACAAACCATTAAACGTTACTGAAAGTCCTACTTTTATCAACAGACTGTGAGCAGTGTAGGTCTATTATAATCTTTTCTCTGTGATATTGCTATTTCTTTTGTGCACACTACTGGGCCCCCCACCCTTTTCCTCCCATTTATTGTATCAAATATATACATTTTTCCAAAGCTTTGCATTTATTTTATATTTTTCTATTTTATTTATCCTATATATCACATTTATTTTACATTCTTATATTTTACTCTCCTGTTTATTGCAACAAATATATACAGTTTCCCAAAGCTTTGCATTTATTTCATATTCTACTTCCTTGATGCTCTACTAAACCTGCTTTTGAGTTCACAGAGATAAACAGACGCCTTTAGGTACAGACCTGGGCTAGCTGGTTGATTGTTTAGTTTCACGTCCACTAGTACACTCTCCAATAGTATAAGTGACCACTTACCCGCCTTTATACAACGTGAATGTACCACAACAATTAATAAACATCAGTACAGGGTTACCACAGATGAATCCCAGCTCTGTCCATCTAGCTTAAACCACAGGTTGCTTGGCATCAACTGGGATGCATTAAAATCACTCCCTCTTGATGAGGCAGTTGAGTTCAACTCAACCTTCCTCAGCAAACTAAACAATCTCACTCCCCTTAGAAAAAACAGAGTAAAGACCAACCATGCCAGTTGGCTAACAAGATCCATGAAGTGCAGGGACAAATCATGGAAAATCTGGCAAAAAAAAAACATCTGACCTCACCCAATACAAACAGCTCTGAAACAAGGTTAAGCACCTAGTACTACAAAACAAAAAAGAACATTACCTTACATTACAAAATCAAAACAAGCAAAACCTAAAATTCTGGAGCTCTCTCAACTCTTTATTAAACCCAGGCTTTAGCAATAATCCCTGCCCAGACTCAAAATACCCACTGAAATTGCTGCAACCTTCAAATCCTATTTCATAGATACTATAGCCAATCTAGCCGCTACCTTTCCCAAGACCAACTTGTCCACCACAGACCTCTCCACAGCTAACACCAGTACACCACCTATTCCCAACTTTACTCTGTCACCTATACTCAACTATTAAAAAATTGCTTCTAAAACTCAAACTGTGCACAAATGCTCCTGACAATTTACGCACCAAATACCTGCAAATCTCAGCCAACTCAATCGCTTACCCTATCAACATACTTCTCAATAGATCTATCCAAGAATCCTATATACCCATTATCTGGAAAAAAGCTTACATCCTCCCCCTGCACAAGGGGGGCCTCAACATAGACACCACCAACTTCTGCCCCATTGTTATACTATCACCCATCTCCAAGATTCAGGAGAAATGTTTTCATTCCCAACTTCTTCACCATCTGACTCACAACCACATTATCTCCCCCACCCATCAAGGATTTAGGCCAGCACATAGTACCACCACTGCCCTCATATCCTTCAAGGACACTGTCAATCGAGCCTGTAACACTGGTAAAATTGTATCTTCACTATTTCTTGATCTTTCTAAAGCTTTTTTTTTTTTTTAATATATCCTACTCTCCCCTTCTAACAAAACTCTAACATAAGCACCTCACCTCAAACTCTAAACTGGTTCACTAATTACCTCACTAACAGGAAACAATCAACTAAATGGCAGAGCTCTTACTCCCCTTTCCTAAACACCACAACTGGTGTTCAAGGCTCCATTTTAGGCTCACTTCTGTTCAGCATATTTGTCAATAACTTCCACACTGCACTCTCTCAAGGCTCAGTCATCCAGCACGCAGATGGCTCCACTATCATCTGCACTGCAAACGATTCCTCAGAACTACACCAACTCACCCAAAACACCCTCAACTCCACCAAAATTTGGATGTCTAATAATCATCTTGCCCTGAACCCCAACAAAACCAAACTTTTAGTTATGTACTTACCATAACTTTAGATGTATGGGATCCATCTCGCCTATATTCTCTACAGATGGGTTCAGAGCCGATCCTCGGCTCCGACTCGGCAGCTATACAAAGCTATACAATAGAACGCAGTCTCTTATTGGCCGAGTTACCTCATATCCCAGGATGCACCACTACTGCTTCCCCAGATCTTGTTTGTCCGCACACATGCACACACACACATAGACTGTTGTTATAACACTGCCAGGTGTTTCAAGAGAGGAAGAAGTTAATTCGGATCGTCCAGTCTCTTCTGGCCTACAAGGCAGGGGGAAGGAGGGTGGGTTATTAGGAATGTAGGCGAGATGGATCCCATACATCTAAAGTTATGGTAAGTACATAACTAAAAGATGTAATGTGATCCTATCTCGCCTACATTCTCTACAGATGGGACAGCGTCCCTAGCACCTAATTCCTGGGTGGCTCACTGGAAAACGCTCCTGAGAACCGTGGAACCGAAGGAAGCTCGACCCCTAGATGCCACATCCAATTTGTAGTGAGAAATAAAGGTGTGTAGAGAAGACCACGTGGCAGCCGCACAAATGTCACTAATAGAGAGCTTGGAATGAAAGGCTGCCGAAGTGGCCATAGCCCTGGTAGAATGAGCTTTCACTGGAACTGTAAGCTCCCTATTTGAAATGAGATAAATATGAGTGATACAGTCTCTGATCCACTTGGCAATAGTGACTTTTGTGACGGCTTTGCCCAATTTACTATCCGAAAAGGACACAAACAGTTGATCTGATTTATGTGCTTGGTGTGTCCTGTCCAAATAGAAACGCAACTGTCTATGCACGTCTAAGCTGTGAAAGGTATACTCAGCTCTGTTTGAATACTTAGGGAAAAAGACTGGTAATTCCAGTGATTGTTGCAAACAAAAGTTAGAACAAACATTTGGTATAAAGGATGGGTTTGGTCTAAGAGATACTCTATCCTTGTGAAATACCAGGTATGGAGGTTTGAGACATAGGGCTTGAAGTTCTGAAACTCGCCTGGCTGATGTGATAGCAACTAGAAGAGCAGTCTTCCAAGAAAGAAATTTTAAGTCACAGGTTGCTGCCGGCTCAAAGGGAGATGAGGTTAAAGCACCTAACACCACGTTAAGGTCCCACGGTGGTGCAGGATGAGATATAGGGGGCAGTAGAAGCCAAGCTCCTTTAATGAAAGCTTTGCACAACTTGTTGCTCATTAAGGGTGGTTCTACGCTCTCGTGAAAATTGGAAATAGCAGCCAATTGAACTTTGATGGTAGACACCGAACAACCTTGGTTGAACAGGGAAGTTAAAAACTTCAGAACCTCTGACACCGAGGCTGTCATAGGGTCTAATCCTCGGAGTTGGGCCCAAATAGCAAATCTCTTCCATTTACTGCTATACATCTTTTTAGTAGAAGTCTTGTGGGCCGAGGACAAGATATGCATGACTTCAGGATCGAAAGAATGGCTCCTGACTATGGTCGGAAGAGGAGTAGCCAAGCTGCTAGCTTCAATGAATGGAGGGACTGATGGAGCTGTCCTGACTGATGCGTCAAGAGGTCTGGAACTTGGTCCAGGAACCAGGGACCCTCCAATGCATATTTGCGAAGAAAGGGGAACCAGACTTGACGAGGCCAGTATGGGGCGATTAGGATAATTTTGCTTTCCAAGCGAATCGCCTTCTGAATCACCTTGGGGAGAAGGGGAACCAGTGGAAAAGCGTATAGCAGGCCGGGGGGCCAAGCTTGGACTAGAGCATCCTTGGGGATCTTCCCTGGAACTGGGGTGAGAGAGAAGAACTGCTGGCATTTTGCGTTGAGGGGGGTTGCGAAAAGATCGCAACATGGAGCTCCCCATCTCGTGAAAATCTGTGTTACTACTCTGTTGTTCAAAGACCACTCGTGAGGGGAGAGAATAGTTCTGCTCAGTCTGTCGGCTATCACATTGGATCTCCCCGGAATGTGTGTTGCTACTAGGAAACGTTTGGTAGCAATCGCCCAATCCCATACCTTCATGGCCTCTCTGCAAAGGGGGTAAGACCTGGTCCCTCCTTGCTTGTTCAAGTACCAGACTACCGACATGTTGTCGGACTGAATGGCAATCGTACCCTGGGGGAGGTGATCATGCAGTGCTTGCAACGTTAAAAGCACTGCCCTCATTTCAAGGATATTGATGTGGAGAAGACTCTCGTCGGTGTGCCACGTGCCTTGGACCGACCTGTCCAGATAATGTCCCCCCCACCCTGTCTGGGAGGCGTCCGTAGTCAACGTGGCCGAGGGGGATGGGGGAATGAAGGGTCGCCCCTGATCCATGTTGGAGGAAAGAAGCCACCAACGAAGATCCTGTTTGCACGTCTCTGTGATCAATATGTGGTGACTGAGGGGAAGGTCTTGATAAGACCACTGGACTGATAGGAGCCACTGGAGTATCCTCATATGCAACCTTGCCAAGGGGACCAGAAGAATGGTGGCTGACATGGAACCCAACAGCTGCAGGACCATTCTCGCTGGAGCGCGACATCTAAGGAGTAACGCCCGAACCTGAGACTGCAGCGTTGCTATCCTTTCTGTAGGAAGATAGACTCGCATCTGCCTTGAGTCTATTTCTGCACCAATAAACAGAATATGCTGCAATGGCAGCAATACGGATTTTGTCCAATTGAAGGTGATTCCTAAGGAGTTGCCTAGAGAGATGGTGGCTGCTAGAGTTTTTAAGAGTAGATGCCTGGAGGTGGCAGTTAGGAGCCAGTCGTCTAGGTATGGAAACACCTGGAATCCTAGACTTCTCAGGTGAGCAGTCACCACCGCCAAACATTTGGTGAACACCCTGGGGGCTGTGGTGAGACCAAAGGGCAGTGCACGGAACTGGAAATGACTGTCTCCTAGGCTGAAGCGCAAGTGTCTCCTCGACGCCTGATCTATCAGAATGTGATAATAGGCGTCTTTGAGATCTATGGAGCACATCCAAACACCTTTCTCCAAAAGCAGGAGAATGGATTGCAAGGTGACCATCCGGAATTTGGACTTTTTCACTGATCGGTTTAACTTGCTGAGATCCAAAATGGGCCTCAAGTCCCCGGTCTTTTTTGGTACCAAAAAGAATCTTGAGTAAGTCCCTGATCCGGCATGATCTGCGGGGACAGGTTGGATAACTCCTTTTTGAAGCAGCTTCGATATTTCGCTGGCTGCCAGATCCCGTTGACTGGGTGGCGGGTCCGGGATTCTTTGGGACGGTGGGGGGGGGGTTGAGAGAAGGGAATGGTGTAACCTCCGGCGATGATTCGGAGCACCCATTGGTCCTGAGTGATATTTTACCAGGTCTTTAGGTGCCTCAAAAAAAGACCCCCGACTGGCTCCGGAGCTGCACAGTCGAGCACTCCTTCAGGGATGCTGGAAGGAGGAGGAGCCACGAAAGGACTCGCGGTCTCCAGTTTTGCGGGGGCCTCCGCCACCTCGGGGACGGCGTCTCCCTGAAAAATTTCCCCCTCCTCTGCCTCTAGAAAGGGAATCGCTCTGCTGCGACGAGTAAGGCTTTTGAGACTTACGGAACCACATTTTCCCTCCTCTTCGAGCCTTGGGATAAGGTCTGAAGGGAGTGGAAAACCGGGCCCCTACGGCAGTTAAAGTCTTACCCTCCTGTTCGCAGCGAGTCAAAGTGTCCTTTACCATAGGTCCAAACAGAGAGGACCCATCGAAGGGGGCGTCGGCAAAGGAAGACTTAAAGGCCTCCGCAAAGTGACACAGGCGTAGCCAGGCTTGTCTCCGTAGAGCAACACCTGTTCCCGCCGCTCTGCTCACTCCTTCGGCTGCATAAGAAATGAGCCTCATGGACGAGTTGGATAACGAGGACAGGGTAGCCAACTGGGAGTTAACCATCTGGGCCAACTGCTCAGGTAAGTTACCGGACAGGGGATCCGAAAGCTCCTTGACCAGATCCCTCTGCAGTCTCGTGAAATGCGTCAAGTAGTTCAGAGACCTTAGTGTAAAGGTCGCTGACGTAAGGGTGCACTTCCCGTACCGATCCATGCTCCTAGACTCCTTATTAGGAGGATGGACGGACGTCGAAGCCTCTGCCACATCTTGCTGGGTGGCAGATGCCACCACCAAGGCATCTACAGCCACACCTTTCGAAAGAAAGTCCTTATCAGGGGGTGCCGAAAGGAATTTATTGGGGCGAGCTGGCACCAGTTCAACAGAGTCCGGGTGTTCCCACGCCCTTCGAGAGATCAAATCAAATAGCTCATCGAAGGGCAGAGACACCCAGGAGGCGGAGGGCTGAGCCCCGAAGGCCTTGAGGAAAACCGACTCCTCAGCAGAAGGGGGTTTGGACTGCCAGTCACCTCGTTGCTTAAGGATTTCCAAGATGTCTGCAAAGGATACATCATCCGAGGACGACTTGGGGGACCCTTCCGCATCATCGAGGTTGGTATCCGAGGTGAGAGACTCATCAGGGGAGTCGACATGCTTCCTTTTGCACTGTTTCTTCCTCGGAGGTTCCTCCGAAGATGCTTCGGAGGGACCTCCAGGAAGAAGGGAACCCCCGATGGGGGTAACCTCAGGCCCAAGGGCTCCGCTGTCGTGAGACAGGGGGATTGCAAAGGAGCCAGTCTCCGTGCCAAGGGAAGGTGGTGGTGAGATGGTAGAAGTGGCCAGAGAGGATTTGGCCAAGGCACTCCTCATGGCCCTGAAGGCGGGACCCCCAGAGTCCTGGGATGGTTCCACCCCCAAGGCCACAACAGCAGTCGGAACTCCCGCCGCCAACGCACTGAGAGGGAGGCTCGGAACCGAAAGGATCGGTCCCGAAGCGTCCCCCCCGGGGCCGACAGAGGAGGTCCGCGTACCGAACCCCGACCCGAAGGGCGGGGTTGGAGTTAGGGTCGGAACTGACCCGACAACCTCCACCGGCTCCACCAACACTGACTCCAACGGCGCCGAAGCTGTTGGAGGAGGAACCAAGATAGCAGGGGGGGAAACCGGCTCTGGAGCCGAGATCAACTTCTGAAAGACCGGAGACTGAAAAAGCCTTTGAAGCACCCTGTCTACATCCGAATCAGACATCCTCGACGACCGAGAAGAGACCGACCGGGTCCTAGTCGACTTCTCCGCCGGCTCCGAAAGACTGGGGGACCGGCTCCGTATGGGTTCGAGAAGTATCGGCCGAGGAGATTCCACTACCACTGCAATTTCCCTCGGAGGCGATGGGGACTTCGGCACCGAAGGGGAAGAGTCTGAGCGGACAATCCTCATCGGCTCCGAAGGCAGTGGAGCCGATGGAGATGACTCGCCTCGGCGCCCGAGCTCGACTCGAAGCCAGAGGAGTCGAGGCTGGAGACATCGAGGCAGACCGTTCCGCCCTCGGCTCCGAAGTCCATGGAGCCGACGGAGAAGCCTGCCTTGATTTTTTTGCTGCCGGATCCGACGGGCTGGTCGGAGCCGAAGATTTTTTCTTCCTCGAAGGGGAAGAAGAAGAAGATAGGGCTTCCTCAAAGGAAGGGGTAATAAGCCCTTTCAAAATCAACTTATTTTTCCTCTCTTGGAGCACGCGAGAGGAAAAAGCGTGGCAAACGCTACAGGATTCCTGGAGGTGCTTCGGGCCCAAACAGTAAACACATAAAGAATGGTCGTCCGTAATGGACATTTTATAGCTACATTTGGAACATTTTTTGAAACCTGACGGTCTATGTTCCTTTGACATGTTAACTAATTCAACACACTAAACTTCCAAAAAAAACTACACAAAACTACCAACGACAGCCTAGACTCTAAGTAAAACGCCTAGGATAGGGCAAGGCCCCTCTAACTCCACGGGATCACTGCCACAAAAAATACAATTTTACCACAGAAAAATACTAAATCACAGTCACACAACAACAAGTAGCTGTTAAAACAGCTTTTGGGTAAATTTTAGCACAAAATTTGACAGAAAAAATGTTACTAAGAGGCACTTAGCTCAGCCAAGTCCGAGACCACATCTATGCTTCAGAAGCGGCAAACGAGATCTGGGGAAGCAGTAGTGGTGCATCCTGGGATATGAGGTAACTCAGCCAATAAGAGACTGCGTTCTATTGTATAGCTGCAGAGTCGGAGCCGAGGATCGGCTCCGAACCCATCTGTAGAGAATGTAGGCGAGATAGGATCACAAAAATTCCACATCCCTACAAAAAGAGAACTTCACCATTCAATCCCTAAATGGTACCACCATCGACATTGTACCTAGCACAAAACTCCTAGGTGTCATCATAGAAGAAAACCTCACAATCGACCTGCACACCCAGTCCAATGTCAAAAAGACACATCAAAAGCTTGGTACTCTCTACAGACACAAACATCTACTCAGTGCATCAGCCCGACTTTACCCTGACTCTTTTCTATTACCCTCTCTTTTATACGGTGCCCCCCCTCCTCACCAACACTCAGTCCTCTCTACTAAACTAGACTCACGCTACAACAAAATTGCTAAGTTTCTAACTAATGCCTCTTACTCATCTCACCACTGCTTATCATTACGTAACCTAAAATGGCTTGAACTCCCCAACTATCTCACCTTTATCCAACTAACTGCAGGTCACAAACTCATAATCCATCCATGTACCCTGCTCTATCTTCTATACTTACTTTATACCATCCTAACAGATCACTCCGATCAAGCAACCAACTGCTCGTAAATGTAGAAAAATAAGTTATGTGCTTACCATAACGTTCCATGTGAGTTATTCATTTCGCCTTCATTCTCACTGATGGCTTCGGAGCCAAATGCTAAAGCTCGAGGTCTTCAAACAGCCCGTGGCCTACTCCCTATCCCATGATGCCTTCAATCTTGTTTGCTCAATCATACTGATAACTAAAGACTATAGGCATTGAAATAAGAATACCATAGACAAGGACAAGATATCACTAGGACTTGTTGGAACTTCCTGGCTGACTTTAAAGGTAGGGGGTTGGTGGGTGGGACGTAAGAATGAAGATGAGATGAACAACTCACATGGAACGTTATGGTAAGTACATAACTTCTTAATGTGAAGTTGTTCTATCTCGCCTTCATTCTCACTGATGGGTAAGCGTCCCAAGCACCATCTCCTTGGGTGGCTCATGGGAGTATATTCCTCAGAACCCTAGAACCAAAGGAGGCCCTGTCCCTGGAGGCCTTATCCAATTTGTAATGAGTGATAAAGGTATGAGGTGAGGACCATGTAGCTGCTGCACAAATAATATCTTATAGGCAGCCATGCCATAAAGGCTGAAGAAGTGGAAATTGCCCTGGTTGAATGAGCCTTGACTTTATGATTTAATGTCATCTGTGAAGAGCTGTATGTGAAAGCAATACAATCTGACAACCATTTTCATAATGTGGTTTTAACCACCGGAGTACCCTTCTTTGAATCTGAAAAGGAGACAAAAAGTTGGTCCGATTTTCTGAAGTCCTTAGTCCTGTCTAAATAGAATCAGAGTTGCCTATGGACGTCGAGTTTGTGCAACGTTTTCCATTTTTTTGTATATTTGGGAAAAATCACAGGTAATTCTGTAGTCTGGTTGAGATTTGTTTCAGAACAAACCTTAGGTAGGAATGAAGGATTTGTTCTTCTCAGTGTTATCATTATGAAAAATCAAGTATGGGACTTTGATGGACAAGGCATGGAGTTCCGAAATTCTTCGAGCGGAAGTAATAGCTACTAGGAAAATGGTTTTCCATGATAGGTATTTTAAATCACAGGATGATGCAGGTTCAAAGGTGGAGGGGTAAAATGATCCGTGAGAGCACAAAATTAAGATTCCATGGAGCAGATGAGGTTTTAATAGCTGGTCTCAAGTGAATAGTACCCTTAAGAAATGCTTTAGAAAGTCTATGTGACATGATGGGAGTCTATCACCAATATGAAAATTAGAGATTGCTGCCTATTGAACTCTAAGGGTTGCTGCAACCGCTCCTTCATGAAACAATTTAGTCAGAAACTCTAAAATGGAAGAAAGCAAAGCCATATATGGATCAACATTATTACTTGACGCCCTTATAGAAAATCTTTTCCACTTGCTAAGGTATAGTTTCCTAGTAAAAGATTTATGAGAAGAAATTAGGATGTTCTGTGCTGCAGGTGATAACTTGTGGAACCTGGCTATCATGGAACTGGAGCAGCCAAGCTGTCAATTTTAGGGTATGAATTGCAGGATGAAGAACCCCTGATGAATGTATCAGACCATCTGGAACTAGGTCCTGGATCCATGGTTCTTCCAGTAGATGAGGCTGCAGAAAGGGGAACCAAATTTGACGAGGCCAGTAAGGGGCTAGCAAAATAATGGTCCTTCCCAGAGTGCTAGCTTTCTGTAAGGTTTTGGGTATCAGAGGAAACGGGGGAAAAGCATAAAGAAGTCCCAGGGGGCCAACTGTGTACAAGTGCATCCCTTGGGGCATGTCTCGAGTTAGGATCAGAGCAAAGTAGTTGCTGCATTTGGTGTTGGCTGTGGTTGCAAAGAGGTCACAGCAAGGCTGGCCCCATCTGCAGAATATCCTTTCCATTACTACTTCTTTCAGGGACTACTCGTGAGGAGACAGTATTGCTCTGCTCAATTTGTCCGCTATCACATTGGACCTCCCCTGAATGTGCGCTGCTATCAGAAAGCGCTGGGTGGAAATTGCCCACTGCCATGCTCTCAAGGCCTCTCGACATAAGGGGTATGATCTGGTTCCTCCCTGTTTGTTTATGTACCAGACCACTGACATATTGTCCATCTGTATCGCAATAGTCCCCAGAGGCAGAAAGTTTTGAAAGGACTGCAACACTAGAAGTACCGTCCATCTCTAGGACACTGATATGCAGATGAGCCTCGTGATTCTCCCATGTGCCTTGGGCTGTCCTTCCCTGAAAATGCCCCCCACCCCCACCCTATCAACGAGGCATCCGTGAGTACACTGGCAACCGGGGTTGGAAGAACAAAGGGATGTCCTATTGTCAACCAAGGGGAGGGGAGGTCAGCCACCAAAGAAGATCCAAATAGTACGATCCAACTAAGAAATAAACACAAAACCACACAGCTGAAAATAAGGAACATGTTGTTTACTGCAAGACACTCAGTAAAAATCACAGTTAGCGCTTTTGTAAGGTACACAGACCAGGATTGTCTGATGAAGTTTGGTCTGTGTACCTTACGAAAGCGCGAACTGTGATTTTTACTGAGTGTCTTGCAGTAAACTACATATTCCTTATTTTCAGCTGTGTGGTTTTGTGTTTATTCCACCAAAGAAGATCCTTCTTGCATGACTTTGTTATTATGATGTGGTGAGACATTGGAAGTTCCTGATAAGGCCATTGTGTGAAAACCAGCCATTGCAGTAGCCGCATGTGCATTCGGCCTAATGGAATGGCAATGATGGCTGCTGCCATGGTCCCTAGTAATTTGAGCACTACTGAAACTGGGGCTCTCTGTTTGGGGATGAGATTCAGAATTTGTTGCAGACTGGTCACCAATCTTTCCACTGGAAGTTTTATGGTCATGGAAACTGTGTCGGGATCTACTCCAATAAAGATGGTACATTGGCTGTAAAGCAGACTTGTCCCAGTTTAAAGTAATCCCCAGATGACTGCAAAGATCTAAGGTTGTCTCTCTTGCATGTACAAGTTGATGCTTGGTGGTGGCGGTGAGGAGCCAGTAGTCTAAATATGGAAACACCTGGAATCCTAACTGCCTCAGGTGAGCTGTGACTACTGCCATGCATTGGAACACTCTGGGGGCTGTAGTGAGACCAAAGAGCAGAGCCCGAAACTGAAAGTGACTGGCTCCCAACCGAAAGCACATATGATCCCTGGATGTTCTGGCGCCATCTTTATATGGTAGTATGCATCCTGGAGATCTATTGAGCACATCCAATTGCCTTTTTCTAGAAAAGGAAGTATAGACTGTAGCGGTGACCAACCGAAAACTTTGTTTTCTTGACAGATTTGTTCAACCTTCCGAGATCCAAAATTGGTCTCCAGTCCGCTGTTTTCTTTGGAACTAAAAAGAACCTCGAGTTAGTTCCGGATCCTCTCTGGTCTGCTGGAACTGGCTGGATGAGTCTTTTTTTCTAGCAACCTTGTAATATCTGTGGTTGCCTGCTCCTTGTGATCGGGTAGAACATCTGGGATTTTTTTCACAGGGGTTGGAGCGGTAGTAAAGGGAATAGTGTGTCCTCTGGATATTATGCTTTGTACCCACCAATCTTTTGCAATTTTTACCCAGGTATCTGGGTACAAAGATAAGTGTCCCCCGACTGCCTCCAGAGATGGACAGGCAGGCCTCCTTTCAGGAGCACTGGTAGGGCTTGCCAAAGCACTGATCCCTGTCACCCTGGTTCTGCGGGCTCCCTCTGCCTCGTGGACGGCGTCTCCCATTATTGCCCCCTCCTCTGCCTCTAGAGGGGGTTTCACCATGTGTGTCACAGAAAGCTCCTTGGGCATTATGGAACCACATTTTTCCACTTTTCCGACCTTTAGGATAAGGTCTGGTAGGAGTAAAAAACTGACTCCTATGGCAGACAGAGTCTTTCCATCTTGCTCACACCTGGTAAGAGTTTTCTTCACTTTTATGGTTCATCACTTTTTGGACCAAAAGGGGGTGTTTACAAAGGATGATTTGTAGGGCTCCGCAAAGGAACATAAGCGCATCCAGGAGTGTCTCCCAAGATCAATTCCTGTACCCGCTGCCCGACCCGTCCCATCTGCTGCATATGAAATTAGACACATGGAAGCGTTTATAAGGGAATTTAGAGTAGCAAGCTGGGAGGTTATCTTATATGGGACCCCTGCAACTACGGCACCCCGTAGAGTATCTCCCAACACCTTGAGATCTCTCTGTAGTCTGATGAAATGTGTGAGACAGTTCACTGCTGAACTAAACATGCACTTTCTTTATCTGCCCATGATCCTAGAATCTCTATTAGGAGGATGAACAGATGTGGAGGTCTCCGATAGCTCCTTCTTAGTGGCCGCTGCCACCACCATAGCATCAACTGGTACTCCTTTGATAAGGAAAGTCTTGTCCTGAGGTGACATAATAAATTTATTCGGCCTCCGAGGGACTGGTTCTATAGAATCCGGGGACTCCCACGCCTTTTGAGAGAGAAGGTCCATCAGCTCATCGAAGGGTGGAGTCACCCAAGAGGTGGAGGGTTGAGACCCGAAAGCCTTCAGAAGTACTGACTCATCATCAGTAGGGTTAAGTGGATTCCAGCCACCCCTCTGTTTTAGGATTTCTAAGATATCACCAAAAGAGATATCTTCAGAGGACTGTGGGGACCCTTCTGACTGACTCATCTAAGTCAGTATCTGATGTGATGAATTCCTGTGGGGAATTCTAGATGCTTCCTCTTGCAAGTTCTCTTCCTGGGAACCTCTTCAGAGGGAGCTTCTGGGGAGGTCCCGGAAGAACAGGGCTCACCCGATGGGGGGGCCTGAGACTCTGGGTCTCTATGCTTTTGAGGGATCAGTGAAGCAGAGACAGACAGGAACTTTAGGGGAGGAGATTGCTGGTACCAATGATGTGGGTAACTGAGGGGATAACACTCTCCTCATGGCATCAAAAGCCCAATGGCTGCAGTCTGAAGAGATGCCTGGATCTGTAGAAGCAGGCAGTCTCCGCAGTGCCGAAACTGTGGGCGCCGAGCCCAAGGTAGGTGCCAAGCTCACCCGAGCCGAGGCCCCATGAGGCAAAGTCAACACCGAAAGATAAGTACAACTATCCTCTCCAGATCCGACCGGTGAGTGTCAGCTCCTAGACTCTAAGGTGGGTACCGAAGAGGTCAGAGTAGTCGGAACTGAAAGCCCAATGGGTGTCGGCTCAGACAGTTCCTCAATCATCAGTTCCGAATACTCTGGCTCCGAACTTTGGGTCGAATCGGAGGAGGAATCGAAAAAACGGGTTGAGTCTGGGTCAGTTCTGAAGCCCTAAGGGTCGGACCCGACAGAATTTTGGCTAGTGCCTGTGACTTTAGAGGTCTCTGTACCACTTGATCCACATCCTTATCCGATAGTCTTGAGGACCAGGAAGCAATGGATGATGTTTCAGATTGGAGAATAGGAGATTTTAAAGTGGGAGATACCAGCTCCAAGGCTAGGGATCGGCTCCTACTGACCACAATTACCTCTGGCTCCATAAGCTTAGGTGCCGAAGTGGCAGTCTTACTAGCTTTAGCTGTTTTTGAAGTCGATGAGCCCTTTTTCAGCTCAGACTCCGATGATGGGCTTGTAGACACAGTTTTTGGAGACTTAGTAGGCCTGTCCTTGTCTAAGGCTTCTTGAAAAGAAGATTTCAAGAGACCTCTTGCTATTAGTTTACTCTTGTGTTTATGAAGAATGTGAGAGCTAAAAGAGTTGCAGATGGCAATTTTCCTGTAGGTGAAGCTCACCTAAACAATAAACACAATTTGTATGGCCATCTGTGACTGACATCTTCTGTCCGCATTTTGGACATTTTTTTAAACCCAGATTTAACTTTTTCAGACATAATTCAGTCCACTGAAAATTACCCAAGGCAGAACAAACTAGTTCTATACATAACACACAGCACACAGATATCTATATAGGAAAAATAACCCTAATAAAGGAGGGTCTAAGACTAGCTATAATAACTATAATAACTACGAAACACACCAAACTGTTCAATAACTATTATACAACCCTAATAAAAATCAGAGTTGAATAAAATTTGCAAGTAACAGCAAAGATATATTATTAATGCCCTAATAAAAAAACAGCAAGTTATGTAAATCTAACTAACTATTCTAGCCTAGAAATAAACGGCCTCAAGGAAAGGAGAAAAAGCACTCTAACAATGACTAACAAAAGAGACAAGTGTCTCAAGTAGCCAACTGCAATCTAACAACTAACAAACAGGATTGAAAATATTTTGTTTAAACAAATATCAAAAGTTTGACAATACTGGCCAGAGCTGTTCGACGAACACCCGATCTGTTGCAGCAGCAAACGCGATCTGAGGGAAGCACTATTGCATCATGGGATAGGGAGTAGGCCACGAGCTGTTTGAAGACCTCGAGCTTTAGCCCTTGGCCGAGTCGAAGCTGAGGATCAGCTCCGAACCCATCAGTAAGAATGAAGACGAGACAGAACAACTTTAGATCACAAACTTTCAGCTGGCCAGATGCTTTATTCCTCTACTATCACAAAACTTTGGAATTCCCTATCCTCAACACTTAAATCCACCTGCTCAGTAACCCTATTCAAGACATCTCTGAAACACCTTTCCTCATCTTAGCTGTGCGCATGTGCTAACACCACATTTCATATATCCTAACTTCAACCATCACAACTATTCTCACCCCCACTCTACTACTCTGGCATCCTCTTCTCACATCCACCTGTCTTTTTACTTACTCCGCCTCTCCATCCTGTCCACTTCCCTCTTTCTACTAACCCTCATTGTTCTACCATTGATCCCTCCTGTCTACTTCCTTCTCTTCCTAACCCTTATAGACCTAACATTAACTATGTAAGACATTCAGGTACTCTCGCAGCCTACCTTAATATCATACCACCACTTACATCTGTAACAATATCCACCAACTTTGCTGATTCCTGCAACAGGACTCATATAGCCCATCACTCAGCTATTACACCTCCTAGACATGTGAAAAGTTTAAGTACCTAGTCTCCAATTCTTTTATCTGCTTTGCACCCACTGCATGAAGTGTCCTACTTAAATTTTGGTAGCTGAAAACTACTCATATGGAATGTTCTCATCTATATACTCCATATTGCTTGTATAATATTTTTGATTTGAGAATGATTACATGTACTTTTTTTTCACCAATTGTATAAGCTGCCAATAATATGTACTAAATGTCTTTATTAATGCAAATTCTGTATTGTATGTGAAATGTCTTGTATGTGGAGCTTTTCTTCCCGGAATTCCACTGAAAATGGGCCCTTCTGGCCCAGCTGGACTATCCTAGTAAACAAATGCAAATAAATAAATAATTTCTATGCAATTTGATTTAAAAAAAAAAAAAAAGTAGGACACTCATGAGAAAGAAGGCAATAGCATTCTCAGGCATACAAGTTTTAGCAAACTAAAATTCCCATAACTACGGCATCCTTAAAGTGGAGATTTTTTGCATGGAAGTGCATCCATAGGCCATTTCTGACTCCTGATCTAATAGTGAGATTTACAGAAGAATAATATCCTCGCATCCACAGGTTCTTACAGACTCCTGATCTCATAGTAACATTTACAGCTGAATAATATCCTCAGTGCTGGCAATGTCTGAACCCAAATTTACTTTCATCATGGGAGCATATGATTTGTGGTTGAGACAAGCTCAAGCAATACTGGAAAAATGTTTGGGACAACGCCAGTAATATGTGTCATATGGAGAAATCTGACACAAAGAACATGGTACTCTATGGATTCTCAACTGAAGCTCTCAAAATAAAAATCTAAATATTATGCAATTAGCAGCAAAGAAGTTGATCACCTGACAATGGAAAAGATCACCCCCCCCCCCACATATAACTGAATGTTGGCACATACTTGAAAACATACACAGGGATGAATGCTGCATAGATAAGCGAATAAATGCTGAATCAGTCTTTCTCTTCATTGGTTTCACCTATAGACGGGCCTTTGACACTACTAAACCTACACATGACAAAGCCCCTTGTTAAATATTTTGCTAATCAGATGTGCATCTTAGATTCTCCTGGATGCATATCAAATAGATCATTAAATTTTGTGTCCTGACAATGGGTACACTGTTCTCATCCGGGTGAATCTTGTTCTGATTCCATTGCACAATTACATTCTTGCTAGTTACCTCTTAGACAGTAACATGTCATTTTATCTTCTTCTAAAATGTATACACTCAATTTCTGTAGCTATTTCTTTTGGTACTCTTATAATGCAGTTGCATATGTCAACACACTTTATGTCTATAAATATCCATAACTTTTAACATTCTCATATTATTTATTTAGTAATTCATTGATTTTTTTTTTCTGAGAAAGTCTATCTGGACCAAAAGAACCCCTTTTTCAGCAGATTTCCAGGGAGAAAAACTCCACCCAGGATGATGACACCCTACATGCACCCCTTATACCCATGACACTTATACCCATTCTACTCCCAGTTTCACTCTTAATCCTATTTCTGTCACAACTATAAAAAGACTACTTCTGAAGTTCAAACCCTGCTCTAACACTCCCGACAATGTACCACCCGAATATCTAAAACTTGCAGCAGACGCCATTATATTCCTTATAAGTATCCTTATTAATAGATCTATTCAGTAAACCTATGTGCCCAAACCACAGAAGAAGGTACTCATTCTCTCTCTTCATAAAGGCGGCAAAAACATTGATATCACCAACTTTCATCCAATCTCTAGTCTTTCGCCTATCTCCAGTATCTTGGAAAAGTACATCCACATTTAGCTAATGCAATATCTTCTTCACAACCATCTCCTGTCTCCTACTCAGCATGGATTCAGACCTGGCTATAACACAAAAACTGCCCTCATATCTTTCTTGGATACTGTTAACAGAGCACATGATGCTGGGAAAATAATCTCTACCCTCTTCTTAGATCTATCAAAGGCTTTTGATGCAGTTTCCCACCCTTTACTACTATCACAACTCTCTAGCACAGAAATTTCCCCAAACACTCTCAGCTGGTTCTCAAGCTATTTAAAAGACAAGCAACAGGCTGTCAAATGACAAAATTCTATCTCTCCTTATCTTAACACCTCTACTGGAGTTCAAGGTTTCATACTTGGTCCCCTCATATTCAGCATTTTCATTAATAACTTCTATTCTCCTATGACCCACAGATCCCTTATTCCATATGCAAATGATTCAACTATTGTATGTTCAGTTGACTCCATTTCTGAACTTCAACTCAAAACTCAATTAGCCTTTCTCCACCACTGAATCATGGATGTAAAATAACCACCTAGCCCTCAACCCAAATAAATCCAAAATCATACTATTCTCCGGTAGGAAATCAGCCCTGTTAGATAAAGTCTTGTTCAATATCTATTCTCAAACTAAGGCACAGATAGAACTAGTTAGCCACACAAAACTGTTAGGAGTCACCATAGACTAACACCTAAAATTAGAGATTCACTTACAATACAATAT
>NC_056741.1:1655325076-1655532576 GCF_019279795.1 Protopterus annectens | reverse complement strand
TTCGTGGTCTGCACTCTTGTGGGAGGAGAGGCTGGACTCTGCTCTTCTGAGCTGGGAATTTCTGGTTAAAGGCTTATAGTGCATGCATATCTGAACTGCTTCTTACTGAAGTTGGTGCGCCTTGTTTGCTGTGGCATAGACTGGATTCGGGCCTGCTGGATCTAGCTTTGTTTGTGTAACTTGAGCACTAATCCAGGCATTCTCTAAAGTATTCAATTGTATTTATTACTGCTTGGTAGTAACTTGATTAAAGTGTAGCTATCATTCTAAGTCTTTTGGATTAAGCACTTGGGCTTCAGACCAGTTGTTTTACATTAGGAAGGTTTGTGGCATGCACGGTGGTGGCAGGACAGGTAGCTTTCATTCTTCTAAGTTGGGAACTGCTGATTGAGAGATCAGTGTCTGTTATTCTTAAAGTGTATTAGTTCTGGTTTAAGCACTTGGGTTTCAGGCCAGTTATTTTACATTAAGAAGGTTCGTGGTCTGCACTCTTGTGGGAGAAGAGGCTGGACTCTGCCCTTCTGAGCTGGGAATTTCTGGTTAAAGGTTTATAGTGCCTGAATATTTGAACTGTATCTTACTGAAATTGGTACACCTTGTTTGCTGTAGCATAGACTAGATCCAGGCCTGCTGAATCTAGCTTTGTTTATATGCTTGTTGTTTGTTTGCTTGTTATTTCCCTGGAACGCTAATTCCACCTAATACACGGCTTCTCAGCGCTTCTGTGGATCACTAGTGATATCTGCATTGCTTACTGTACTTATTTCCTTGTTTCACTTGAAAGAAAGTTACTGTTTGTCGTTTTTGCATTTAAGTTACCTGTAACACATTGCACTTAAGTTACCTGGCACTTGCTCACTAAAGCAATTATATAAGTCAGCACTAAAAATTAAAAGCACTACACCCTCAGTATCCACTGGCCCTTGTTTTAAATTATTAAGGAATTTCCAATATTATTTTAGCATGTCCAAAGGTCAGTTGTCAATCTCCTCTCCGGTCCAGCTGGTGAATCTGGGAATCTTGAGGCAATGTTACAACTGCCTCATGTACACAGACGACCCTCTCCTTCTCCCAACAAATTCCAACACATGTGAGAGATGCAACCATATAGCCAAACTGGAGGTTAAGCTCTCTCAACTCAGTACTGGCATAACCAGTCAGGAGGAGAAGGAAACCACACTCACTACAATTCCAGTCTCACATAGACCTACCACGACAGCAAACCAAACACATAATCACACAAAAACATACTCAGAGGCTCTAAATAAAGATCTGCCTAAGCAGCAGAGACCTCCAAAGCAGACACCCAAGCAACCGCTACCCCAAAACAAAACACGTGCAACACATATCTCACAAAGCCAGTGTGCCGAACAGTCACAGCCCTTAAGACTGAACAACACACCTGATACACTTGTAATAGGTAACTCTATCGTCAGGCACACTGACGTCCCGCTCACCAGGCTGAACAAGGAGAGGGTCACGATGAGCAGCCTGTCGGGCGCTAGGATCGGCCACATAACACAAGCACTCAGGTAACTCCAAGGCAAGTACAAATATGACTCAGTCATTGTCCGTGCTGGTGTGAATGACCCGAGACGTACCTCCCTGGACTACATGAAAAGAGACATAAAGGAGCTCTCTGAGCATGTAGCCCAGGCCGGTATGACCCTGACCTTGAGTAGCATCTTACCCTCACCAAGAATGATGCCACAATATGAAGACAAGATGATCAATTTCAACAATTGGCTTAAGTACTGGTGTCATTCAAAGGGGATCCAATGCCTGTCAGCTTGGGATGATATGCTTGACAAGCCACGATGCTTCGCTAGGGACGGCTTGCACCTGTCACCCCTGGGCTTTCAGATATTGGCAAAGGCTCTTGCTACCCCCATAGTGCCTTTTTTAGGCAAGGCTCAAAAGACAAACCCACGTCCATAGGTATCACAAGGGATAAGAAACTAAGAGTAATGCTACTCAATGCCAGAAGTCTAAACCTCAAGATGCATGCACTCGAAACTCTCCTTAGCATAGAGAACATTGATATCTGTGCAGTAACAGAAACCTGGTTCAGGGCTCCAGACAGCACCCCATCACTACCAGGTTATACCTCATACCATGCTTTTCGGCCCCAAAACTTGGACCGAACCAGAAAAGGAGGGGGAGTATCGATATTCATCAAAGATACCCACACCTCCAGGTTGGTGGCAAAGCACGAAGCATCAGAGACTATCCCTGTGCAACTAACAGTGGGTAAAACTGCCTTCCAGTTTATAGCCTGCTACAGACCACCCTCCCAAACCCAGGAACCCCACTCGGCCTTCCTGAGAACACTGGAAAATATGAAGGTCTCTCCAAACACCATTATATTGGGTGACTTCAACTATCCAAACATAGACTGGGAGCATTACTCTAGCTCCCCAACACCCTAGCCCAAAGGTTCCTAGAATTTATAAACTCAAATGTTATGGAACAACTTGTTACCACTCCCACAACAGGGGAAAACATATTGGACCTGATCATCACCAACATGGGGACTCCATGCTCCAGACCAGAAGTGTATCCCTCACTGGTAAGATCAGACCATAAACTAATCTCACTGGATATTCACATCCCGTCCCCACCCCCTGCCCAGAAAACCGCAGTGAAAAACTTCTCTAAAGCAAATTTCACACTCCTCAAAACCGAGGTGGAATCCTTCAAAGCCCCCGGGCCTGTGGAAAATACGGCCCAGACCGCAGAATCCTTTATAAACGCATTCTATGAACACCTTCAGGAATGCATGGATCATGCGATCCCAAATAAAACCAAGACCCAATCCTCCAAAGGCAGACGTCCTGTCTGGTGGACCCCAGCCATAAACAAACTATACAATAGAAGGAGGAAGCTACTAAATGATAGAGCAAAATCCCAAAAGGGAAGGCATCACTGATCAGTATTAGCAAAAAACTACGGGCACTCATAAAATTGTCTAAGGCCAGCTTCGACAGAAAAATTGCACAGGACACTAAGGATAATCACAAGGCTTTCTTTAGTTATGTTAGGAACCTGGGTGGTAATTTCCAGATATGCTCAGAATTAGTCCAAAATGACAAAAAATACACTGAACCCACAGACATGGCCAACATCCTAGCTGACAGGTTCAGCGCAAAACCCCCCCCCCCCACCAAAAGGGCAAATATCTATCCCAGCAGAGTGCTGCCCCCCTGACATCTCAGATGCTCATAAGAGTCGACCTCTCGAAAGCAAAAAACACAGCATCAATGGGACCAGACGGTGTCCCGGGCTGCGTCCTACATGAACTCCAAGAAGAGCTAAACCCAAACATAAAACTACTGTTCAATCTCAGCCTTACTACAGGATATGTGCCGAAAGAGTGGCGTACAGCAAGTGGTCCCTCTCCATAAAGGTGGTGCCTCAACGGATCCTGGAAACTATCGCCCCATAAGCCTGACTAGCTTGGTCTGCAAAGCTATGGAAAGGATCATCATGGACCTCATAAATAAAGATATTGGGGACCTACAGACACTGGATCCTACCCAGTTCGGCTTTGTTAAGGGCAGATCCTGCCTCATAAACCTGGTTGATTTCTTTGAAACAGTCACCAAGGCCATTGACGAGGGAAGGTGGTCCAAACAGCCTACCTGGACCTCGCAAAAGCCTTCGATACAATACCCCACTCGGGCATTATAGATAAGCTCACCAGCTTAAATATAAACCCCTATGTCACTAGATGGATTGCAAACTGGCTCAAGGACAGAACCCACATGGTTAGAATTGCTGGAGCCATGTCAGACTCCAAACCAGTTACAAGTGGTGTCCCACAAGGCTCAATCCTGGGACCTCTCTTGTTCGGTATATATTTCTCGGAGGTACAGGCCAACACGGAAGGACTGTGGCTGACCAAGTTCGCAGAGGACTGCAAATTGGGCGCCATAATCGACTCTCCAGCCGACACAAGCATCCTCCAAAAGGGCCTCATAGAAACAGACAACTGGTGCCAGAGCCATGTCCTCAAGCTAAATGCCAAAAAGTGTATAGTCATCCCCTTTGGCAAAACAGTGCCACAAATTACCACATAGGTGGTAATCCATTAAGTACAGAAGAAGTAATTAGGGACCTGGGGACCCAAGTTGATAGCAATCTCTCATTTGACAACCACGTGGCCAAAGTGGTTAGAAAAACATTTTATATAGACCACCTAATCATGAAGGGATTCACATCTAGATCAGGGGAGGTCATCGTGCCTATTTACTCATCTCTCATCAGGTCCATAATTGAGTACAATGCCGCTTTGGGGATGTACCTTACCAGACACCTGCAGCAACTGGAAAGACCCCAAAAGTACCTCACCAAGAGGATCAAAGGGCTCAAACAGATGCTATATGCTGCCCGGTTAAAGAAACTCCAGCTCTACTCAGTGGCATACCGCCTGTTCAGAGGCAATCTGTGCCTGACGTATAAAGCCATGTCCAACCCGGAATTAATGGACATGCTGCACCTCAGAAAATCCAAATCCCATCGAGCTACGCACTCGAGAGACTTGAACCTCAGCACTGAAATAAATAGGACATGCTGGAGGGACAGATTCATAACCCAGAGTCTCCCTTCACTCTGGAATAAAATCCCAGTCCAGGTTAGGCAGAGTCCCTCATTGACTCTCTTCAAGAGGAATCTTGATGAGTGGATGGGAGATCGTAGGTTTACCCCGGGTAACACTTCTGTGTCACTGTTAGACAGAGGCACAGTATACTAACTTCGAAAAAGGGCATAGCAAAATAAATTTAAAATGGGTGGCAAAAGCCAAACACATTCTGGCTAGGCTTATAAATGCTCTAGGGCAGATAGCCTAGTATGAACCTATGAACCTATACATCAAGACAAGATAATAAGAGTTAACAAATGAGAGGTGCCATTCTAACCGGGTCCAATACTTATTAGTCTGGGATGAGACAAAAGGTAAGACTTCCTGTTTCATCAGGGTTGGCTTACATCTCTCATACCAGGGCTTCTGCATACCAGCCAAGAGCTTTGCTACCCCACAGTGCCTTATTTAGATGCAGTCCCCGTACTGGACATTCCCACACAACAGCCTATAACTCAAATTCAGAGAACATCATGGTGGCATTACTCAGTGCTAAGAGATTAAATAGAAAGATGACAGACCGAGACCTCCTGCAACTCAAACACATTCACATCTGTGTAGTTACAGCAACATGGTTTCAGTGCAGTGACAGCACTCCCTCCCTAACAGCATTCGGCACATATTATGCCTTCAGATCCTTGGTTACCCATGTGTAAGTACCTGTAATTTTTATAAACACCATTACCTTGCATCATGTTACCCATGACCCTAACTGGGAGCTTCTGAAGATCCAAATCACTTTAACAAATCAAACTGGTACTTCCTTACTTGCTACAGATCTCCTTCAATGTCCACCAGAGGTCATGGATATTACCTTAACATAACGGAGACATTAAGTATCAAACCATATATCTTCTTGCTAGGTGACTTCAATTATCCTGGTACTGAACTGCACACTTACACCTCTTAAAATAGTCATACTCGGCATTTCTTAGATCGTGCTAATACCAATGCACCGGAGCAAATTGTGCAATACACAACAGAGGTGTTAGCATCTTTGACATGGGCCTTACCAACCTCACCCTCAACCTGCATCCTACTCCACAACACCTATCAGCAAATATGTGGACTTAGGTAAACATACTTCAGCTTGAAGACATGCAAAATTCTCAACAATCCCTTGCAAACACTTACAACTTATACAAGCTCCTAAACAGCTGCATAGGAAAGTCAATACCCATCTGCCCTAAATATAATGGCAAATTCAGGAATAAACTTCTCTGATACAGCACCTATATAAATTAATTGTATAATAAATAATGAAAAGTTAGAAAAGATTCATATCCCACCACCTCAAGACCACAATGAATCAAGAGCAAAGAACTTAAGAGTATTAGAAAATGTAAAGCAGAATACAAGTACGGTTACCACAGACACCAAAGCATTAACCTTGTCTCTTCTCTATCATGGTGTTTGTCCACTGTTATTGTACTCTGGCCTGCCTCCTTCGCAGCATGATGCCCTTCCCTTACTTTCCTTCATAAAGACTAAAGCAGACTATTCATTCAGTGATTCTGCTTTTCATGGTCACTCATGATTTCTCTTTCCATCTTTGTTCATCCTTTTCAAATATCTCCTTCACTCCACTCTTTCTACTGTATATTTAAATAAGTCTTTGTCTCCCATTTAATCCCTTCTGCTTTTAGCATGTGTCCTACTGCCCTGACCTCTTCCGATGCTTTACTGCTTGCCTGTTTGTACAGTGCCTTGTTCCAGCTCTACATCCTAGGCTCTGAAATGGGTAAATGCTGTGCATTTAGTTCTTTTTTTATCCCAGTGTTATCTTACTGTTAATTTTTCCCAAAATATAATTGGCAGAACTGTTCCATACCTCATGCATAATGTATTCATAATTTAACTTAAACATCTTTCCATTTGAAATATTCAGGGATACTAATACTAAATATGTAAAGCCTTATTTAGACCACTGAAACAGGTACGAGTTCCTAAAGCCAGCTGGTAGGGGAAAACTTAATAAGGGCTATTAACTTAGGTGGATTTACCTTATAACCAGAAAGATACCCACACATCTAAAAGGCTGACCACAAACTAGGAAAGGACAGTGAGTCTTTTATAAATTCTAACAACTTATCAGCAAGAAGCAGATAACTGACATCCAAGATTTATCCAAGATCCACATCCCAATTCCCCAGATTACTGCTGTCAAAAGGTTTAACTCCAGTGTGGATACTATAGTTGACACAAGCTGCCTTGCTTTGTGCCTTACAAAATCAGAACAGATATTTATAGATCCAGTTTCACAACAGATTAATAAATTATCCAGTAAAACAAAGAATTTTGATGGGCTGGCAATGAATCCTAATGTCTGGAGATAATTGCATTCCAACCTATGAAAGGCTTTCATCGCATGTAAAACAAAACTTGCAATGAATATTTATTACTCAAGTAATCTCCCAAATTGCCCATCAAATATGGCCTGTAGTCTGTTGAGCCTTGATAGATCCACTCTGTTAGAATATACCATTAAAATGCAAAGTCTGTCTGTCCATATATTCATGCATCTGTAATCAACATTTAACATGGGTGACAAGAGTTTAAAGAAGATTCTTCCCTGGTTTTAAGTTCATGGTCATGGCAATATTAACACACAAAGGCAGCAGGGATTTTCGAGCACAGTGCATCATTTGAGCATGGCAGAGCAAAGCATGTACAACAGCATGTCTTCAGGACCAGGGGGCTTTATCTAACCTTTAATTTACTTATTTCTGTAATTAATTCTTTCATTTGAAGAGACTGTAGTTTGTTGGCCCGATCAGCTGATAGAAGCATAAAAGTTGCCGAGATCTTCTTTACCTCAACATATGGTGGTTCAATAGAATTTTCAAGTAATTTATGCGGACTGGTTTAAATTAACTCCATCCAAAACTTCCCAATTCTCATACTTTTTAAAAGCTGTACCAAGGTAAATTAATTTACTACTTGCTGAGCTACTTTCATTTGAAGCCTCCTAGGTAATACGCATTTAGTGGTAGGCTGTTTAAACCCTCTCTAATACCAGACTGGCCTTATGATCAAATAATAATAATAATCTAATTTCTTCAAGCCATAACTGCATATTCCAATAACAAAGGAGGACGAATGAGCAAAAAAAAAAAAAAAAGACATAACTGCAGATCTATTTCATAAAATAACATGCTCCTGTTTCTTTCCTGAGCTGTCTTCTTTACAACTTCAAACTGTCTTCTTGCTCTTGTGTTGTTTTTTGAAACACAGACAAAAGGATTCTTTAACATCAGAGCTGCACTATCATGACTGGTCATGTTAGTGTGATGAGCAGCATTGCTAATTATATATGTATGCAGCCAAGGCACAATGAGCAGCCTCTCCTTCAGCCCACAGCACAGGCTTGTGGCCAGCTCATGGTAAGCTAAGTCATGGCCATTCCTGAGTACATGATGTAAACACATGATTGTGTCATAGCTCTCAAATACTCACATCCACAGTCATGGAGAAATCCAGAAATAATCAGGGACACATATTAATACTCTCGCTATGAGACACTGACAGTGTAAAAGAATGTGAACTAACATGCACTGTCTAAAGTTAGAGTTTGTAACTCTAAATATTTTCATTATTAATGACTTTTCACTCGATCACAGTTTTAGGAGTGGTTAAGAGGGACAGAGTTAATTTTTGAGCTAAAATGACAAATTTCCCTGAAAAATAATATGGACACTTGAGAGGTATGTAATGTGCATAAAAACCTGCAGGTAGCAGAGGTGTGTGTGCATTCATATGTCTTTAGTGAGGATGTAATCAACACCATCAGATAAATAAAACAAGAAATCATGATTCAGAGAAAGTCTAGGTACAAACAGGCATGGAAGGATGGAGAGGAAGTCACTGGCACAAATCATAGACAGGATGAACATTAGTTGCAAGGTGATGTGTATAACCAAACAGTCATAGAAAAATGTGCAAGTCAATATGGCCATTTAAGACAGTTTAAACTATACATGGCACACCACTCAACATGAGAATACACATAAATAATATGGGGGACAACAGCTCAGAATTAGGGACAAATTATTTGCACTCATACATTGTGAAAGTGCGTAGAGTAACAGCCATGGCAGGAGCACGCATGTTCCCAGGGTATGAAGTCAGAAACACAAAGGTCTGTCATTAATAAAGTACAGTTTTGTACCTACCATAAATGTAGATGTTCGAAGATCCACATTGCTGCAGTCATAACCTGTGGGTAGTCCGCTGTCCTCGGTCGGCCCGAATACCAAAGTATTAGGCTAGTGTCGGTCATGGCGCTCAGATCTGACGTCAGTGCATCATGGTATTAAAGCGCATGACAGACGTCATATCCTCAGTCTTTTCTTGCCCCAGATGTCAGAAGGCCCTAAAAAGAAAGGCCACAGCCTAAAATAGAAAAACCACCAAAACCCATGTACAAACAACATCTATAACCCAAACCATACAACCACTCCAAACTACAGAGGGGAAGGAGGGAGGGTAAATTGGACTGCAGCAATGTGGATCTTCGAACATCTACATTTATGGTAGGTACAAAACTGTACTATGTTCTTCATCTCACATTGCTGCAGTCATAACCTGTGGGTAGAATCCCAAAGCAAAGGTAAAGGGAGGTTGGCAAAATCATAAAGCATTGGGAGCTGCTAATATGCCCTGTAAGACTGCAGTGGCAAATACAGCCCTAGATTTGGAATAAAGAGGGAGATGGTAATGTTTAGAAAAGTGTGCACTGAACTCCAAGTAGCTGCTTCCAAAATATCTTTAGTAGCTACACCCCTTAAAAAAGCAGTAGAAGTGGCAGTAGCCCTAGTGGAATGAGGTCTGATTCCAGCCGGAATCTCCTTACCATGATGAGAATAACAAAAGGCAATACAATGGCCAATCCACTTAGAAATAGTTTGTTTTGAAAGAGGTTTCCTGAGAGCCCAAAGCAAAAGAGACAAATAACTGTTGAGACTGTCTGAACCTTTAGTCCTGCTCAAATAATAACGCAACTGCCTGTGAATATCCAAAGTGTGCAAAATTTTCTCCCCTTTATTTTGGGGATCAGCATAAAAAGTAGGCAAATGAATAGATTGGTTCAAGGCCACATTTGAAACCACTTTAGGCATAAAAGTAGGGTTAGTACGCAGAGATACCCTATCCTTATGAAAAATCAGGAAGGGTTCAACTGCCATTAGAGCCTGTAATTCAGATACCCTTCTAGCAGACGTAATGGCCAACAAAAAAGCAGTCTTCCAAGACAAAAACTTTAACTCAGACGTAGCTGCAGGTTCAAAAGGAGGTAAAGTAAGTTTTTCCAACACAAAATTGAGATCCCAGGAAGGAGTAGGAGCTCTACGCAGGGGTCTTATGTTCTTTGCCCCTCTAAGGAATTGCTTAAACAAAGGATGAGAGAATAAAGGTGGGTCACAGCCATAGTGAGCAGAAATGGCTGCAGCATGAATTTTTACAGAGGAGAAGGACAAACCCTTGTCTAATAATTCTGTAAGATATTGAAGAGAAACACTCAAATCAGGCCTGGAAACATCAAAGCTCTTTGCTTTGCTCCAAATAAAAAATCTCCTCCATTTATCAGCATAAACTTTCCTTGTACTAGGCCTTCTGGCCTCCAAAATAACATTCAAAACTTGTTGAGGAAGCTGCGACCCTCCAGGTTCTAGAACAGAATATGCCATGCTGTTAGATGCAAGGACTGAATCCTGACATTGAGGAAATGATTGCCCTCCTGAGACAAAAGATGTGGAATTGAAGGCAAAGGCCAAGGAGGCTCCCGTACTAAACTCCTCAGCAGAGGGTACCAGTGCTGTCGAGGCCAATCTGGAGCTATTAGAATCATGGAGGGCTTGTCTTGTCTGACCTTCAAGAGCACCTTGGGAAGGAGAGGCAGAGGAGGAAAGGCATAGACGTGAAGATTGTTCCAACTGAATGATAGAGCATCCACTTTCCAAGCTGTTGCATGAAACATCTTTGTGCAAAACTTTGGCAACTGGAAATTTAGTGGAGAAGCGAACAGATCTATGTCTGGAGTCCCCCATATCACTGTCAACTGTCGAAATACATGAGGATCCAACTTCCACTCGTGGGGATCCACCATCTGTCTGCTCAAAACATCTGCTAAGGAGTTCTGTGCTCCTGGCAGAAACCTTGCCTGAAGAGTGAGGTGCAAACTGAGAGCAGTCTCCCACAAAATCATAGCTTGCCTGCAAAGAGGGTACGAATGGGTTCCCCCTTGCTTGTTGATGTACCACATGACAGTTGTGTTGTCTGTTTGAATCAACACTTGTCCCGGGTGAAGTAAATCCTGAAAGCCATCAATGCAAATTGGACTGCTAACATCTCCTTCAAGTTGATATGTAAATGTTGAAGTCTGGCAGGCCACATGTCTTGAACCCATTTTCCATTGAGGTGTGCTCCCCAAGCCTTGTCCGAGGCATCTGTCGTTAAGATCTGACTCGCCTCTGGTCGGGTCACAGAGAGTCCCTTGTTTAGGTGACATTCCTGAGCCCACCACAAAAATTCCTTTTGAATGCAAGGTATTATTTGAATGACAGTGT
The DNA here is from genome assembly GCF_019279795.1 of Protopterus annectens. Classification (NCBI taxonomy): domain Eukaryota; kingdom Metazoa; phylum Chordata; order Ceratodontiformes; family Protopteridae; genus Protopterus; species Protopterus annectens. Next base: position 1,655,521,371 of record NC_056741.1, on the reverse strand, counting down.
CCAGATCGTGGCAGTGTTGTGTCCACACATTTTTGAGATACCATTGTAGCTTCCTCATATGCAGTTTGGCATTGGGAAGCACCAGAATACAAGATGCCATGAACCCCAAGGCTTGAAGGACTGTCCTTGCAGTCAGCCTGGACCGTAGAGACAATTGTTGGAGGTAAAGAGTAAGGTTCCTTTGCTTGTCCGGGGTCAAAAAAGCCATCTGGGAAGCTGTATTCAGTCTCACACCCAGAAAGCACATTTCCTGAGAGGGTACTAGACTGGACTTTGTTTCGTTCACAAAATACCCTAGGCACCTTAACACTGCCATAACATACTGTAGATGGTGAAGAAGCTTGTTTTTGTCTTGAGCAAGAATCAGGCAATCGTCCAAATAAGGATAAATTTGTATTCCTCTTAACCTTAAGAAGGCTATCACTGGAGCCAGAACCTTTGTGAACACCCTGGGCAGTAGATAAGCCAAAGGGCAATGCAGAGAATTGATAATGTAAAGTCCCAGCCAAAACGCAGGAATCTCCTGCAACTGGGCCTGATAGGAACATGAAGATAAGCCTCTTTGAGATCCAGAGTTACCATCCAGTGATCTTTGCCCAACAGAGGCAGAAGTTGTTGCAACGTCAACATTTTGAATTTTGGAATGTCCAGGTAAGTGTTGAGGATAGATAAATCCAAAATTGGCCTCCAAGTGTTTCCTTTCTTTGGTACAAGAAACAGGCGAGAATAAAATCCTAGGCCCACTTCTGACAGAGGGACCTGCTGTATAGCCCCCATTTGAAGAAGTAAAGAAATCTGTTTGTGAGCCTCTACCCTTTGCTGAGGAGGAACGTCTGGCATGCCCTTGAAAGGGGCAATGTGTGGAAATAAAACTTGTAGCCTCGGTCTATAATGTCCAACACCCATTTGTCCTGGGTGACTAAAAGCCAGTTTTGCTTGAAGAGTGCCAACTTTCCACCCAAAGGAGCTGCCAGACAGGCGGGATCTGGCAGCTGAAGATGCAGGTCATTGGGCCTGTTTACGAAAGGACTGGCCCCTGCCCTCACCTGTAGATTGTGCAGGGGAACTCCACGTTCTAGGCCTGAAAGAACCCTGAGCTCTGCCCCTACCACGCCTAGATCTGCCCCTAGACTGTGAATCAGAAGAAGGATAAGCCCATCCCTTAGTAGGCCAATTTCTGCTAAACTTAGGGGGCTGCACCTGCAAAAAATCTTTAACAGTCTGCATAGACTTAGCCTTGTCTTCCATTTTCTTTAAGACAGACTCCACAGGAGAACCAAACAAAACTTCAAACTGTAAAGGAGCATCCAAAATTCTAGCTTTAACATGCTCTGACAAATTCTGATCCTTAAGCCAGGCGTGCCTGCGAATAACTGATCCAGTGGCAGCCACCCTGGAAGAAGCCTGTAAAGCATCGAAACCACACTGCAAAGAATGCTTACCCACCTGATCAGAGGCATGAACCAAATCCTGTAATTCCTTACACTCTATGCCCTCTGCCAAAGCATCTACCTTAGATTTTAACTGAGTAATGAGAAAATTCTGGTACTTCAACATATGAAACTGGCAATTCAAAGCCCTCATTGCTAGAGTGGAAGAGGTGTACACTTTCTTACCCCACCTATCCAAAGCTCTAGAATCTTTATCCATAGGAACTGGATTCTTTACAACAGAAGCCCTGACACTCTTGGGTCCCTGGCTAATAGTTTCTGGGTCAGCCCTTGGGCTCTTATACAGATATTTATGAGCCTCAGGTACTCTGTAATACCTATCTGGTTTAACTGGCGAGGAGGCAAAGAGTCTGGATTAAGGGAAGCCTCCGAGAAAACATCCTGAACAACATCCAAAACAGGAGGTATAGCTAAGGGCCGATGTTGTGGTAAAACAAAATTCCCTAAGCCTCTTTCGAATCCGAGAAATCCTGACCTTCCCATTTAAAATGCTCCCTCATAGAATGCAGGGTTTCTGAAAAGAAAAATCCTCTGGAGGAGAAGCAGAAGGAGTGGAATCCTCTGCGTCTGAATCAGAATAAGGAGGAAAATCCTGAGTGTCTTCAGCCAAGACTCTGAGTAATCTGAAGCCTGTTCCAAACTTTCCACCTCTGGCTCCACCCTAGGCCTCTTATCTGGAGGGGGCATAGAACCCCTGATTAAGGAAATTAAATCTTCTGCCATTTTAAGCATGTGTTTTTTAGGCATAGAACCTGCAGAACTAGGACTGACACCTGAGGAAGACAAACCAGGCTTGCCCTTAGAAGGTACCTTAGAGACAGAAGGAGAAGGCCTAACCACCTTAGGCAAAGAAGGGAGTACAGCAACCTGAGAGGCCCCCTCAGCCTGACCTGACTCCTGAGAGGCCACATCCTGCAAAATTAACGTCTCCCCCTGAGACTCAGCTGAAACCTCGGCTGGATCTACAGATTCCACCGTAGTTTCTAAAGAACCGGTGTCCGGAACGGACGACTCATCCTGCTTGGACCTTAACGATTTTTTCTTGCGCTTCTTAGCGGTAGCTGGCGTCGGAGGATCCGACGGCATATTGTAATTACACCGCTTACCGAAGACAAGCCTAGCACAATCTAACCTACGTTTAATGGTGCGCTTATTAAACCTAGCACAAAAGCGACACCCGACTACGTCGTGCTCAGGCCCCAAACAAGGAATACAAAGAGAGTGGTAATCCCTATGCGGTATCTGTTTCCCACAAGAAATACAATTATTCACTTTTTCTGACATCCGGAATTCACTGAGGCAAGAAAAAACAAAAATATTCCCCAACGGGGTACTTAGCCCAACTTGGTTTCGGTCTGAAACTCAGAATACGAAAATTTCAGAACGCCGAACAGCACTTGCAAACGCTGCTTCTGCTTCGGACCATGCGGCAAAAAAGACTGAGGATATGACGTCGGTCATGCACTTTAATACCATGACGCACTGACGTCAGATCTGAGCGCCATGACCGACGCCAGCCTAATACTTTGGTATTCGGGCCGACCGAGGACAGCGGACTATCCACAGGTTATGACTGCAGCAATGTGAGATGAAGAACATCTATAATTCACAAGGACATGCCAGACAGCCACAAATGTCAAGAAGAACAGCATATAGCTATAATGCAAACAGTAGACAAGCTGTGAAACTCAGCTTAGGTGAGAAGTATGTACATGGCTGATGGGGCGAGTGACAATAAACCAGTAATATAATGCAACAATACATACATACCTAACCTATACATAGGTATGTGTCATATTAGCTGTAAGTCTATGATATACCATGAAGGTAGTTTAAAAACAGGTGTTTGTTCCAAGGTGGATCAGTGCAGTACTGCAGTTCACATGCCAGTATATCTACATTGCAATGTTAACGGGAGATAAGGCAGAAGTCGTAATGCAAGGAGCCATAAAAACACATACATACCTGTGAAATATTTCATATGTACATGCAGATTGTAAAAAAACAAGGCATGTAATAGACCTCAAGTGGAGTGAGCCTGGGACTCCCACACTACAATGTATCATACATGGGTAGCCAGTTAAGCAGTCATGATGCAAGTTCCCCACATCACACATCCGTGCATAAATACATGGTTCACTTAAACGGCCATTAATAACACATATCCACCAAGAGGCCATTGCAACAGTGGCATGAGAATCCCGATTAATAAATTATATTAAGACAATGCCAATGTAACCCACACATTAGGCACAATCAAAACAAGAGAGATGAGACTCAGGGGAATAATAACACATGACAGCATTTAAAGGGTCAACATTAGAGATGCCAATGAACCACTGCCCATGTCACCAACAAATTTCAGACCACTGTAGTAGCAAGCCAAGCTACATAAGCACTGGGAAAAAAGGTGAGTGCAATAACATACTTCTATGGTATGGAACAAGTCTCCTCAGGCAAACAAAATGCACATCTCTGCTTGAAACCCTGAATTTCGTAAAGAATATAGTCACATGAATATATTATTAGTGAGGAATGCTAACAGAGTACTCTAGAAAGAGGAGGCAGCCAAATAAATTGCAGCAGAACAGACTACCTTATCTCAGGGAAACAAAATGCACATTCCTGGGTTTGACCTCCTGACTTTGTTCAATGACAGATTCATCTAAAAAGGGCATAAGCAAGGCATGCTAAAGTATGTAGGATGCAGGTGGCTGCAAAAGAGGAAAAGACTAGGTGATATTGAGCAAACAAAATGCAGTTAACCAGTTTCTAACTCATCACCTTTGTAATTGATAATGGAAATTCATTGATATGACTTTGAAATGCAACAGAAGTTTTTCTGAAAAAGTGTGAATATACAGACATGTATAGTTGCAAATAGTGCTGCAAGATGTAAAATGCACAGAGAAAACTTTCATAACACAGGTGGAGAATGAAAGCCTATATATATATATATATATATATATATATATATATATATATATATATATATATATATATATATATATGGGTACACTTCACATAATCGAATTACTGAAATCTCGAATTTCGTATGGTCGAGACCGTATGATCGAGATTTCAGTAAATCGAATATATGTAGTGTTGAAAAATAAAAGTTTACTTACCTTAATACATTGCGTACACACAGAGGCAAGGATTCTTGTACGCTCTGTGTGTACGTAATGTTTTTTTTTTGTGTGGTGTTGACAGGAAATGAGAAATCTCCGTTTTATGCTTCCATAGCGCAAGACGGGAGATTTCCCATTTCCCCACTGTAGCACGATCTTGGAGTTGGTATATTTAAGTAGGGGGGGTGTGGGGGGCACAGCCCCCCAAGCAAAGTTTGTCTTTTTTTTTTTTTTTGGTTTCATTTCAGAAGTTCGAGTTTACAAAACTCGATGTTTTGGTTTCGGTTTTTTGAAGTTCGAGATTTTGTAAATTCGAGCTTCTGAAGTGAATCCATATATATATATATATATATATATATATATATATATATATATATATATAAATGAATGCATTACATCAGTGATGCATGGAATCTGTCAGGTGGACACGTTACTATGGTTTTATGATTACATGGCATTGTTACCATATGACTGTTGTCAGTATTTCACAAGTGAAATCAGTATAGATTTGAACCCTCCATACCTAACTCACAGTCCCTATGGTTGCACACTACCTAATGATGCCACAGAACAAGCTGTATAACTCTTCTCAGAAATTGCACATATGAAGGAAGGTCATCAACTCTGCATGTGAATGAACAAGACCGTGGTTGAAAGTGAGTGCAACACTTACGAGAGTAAACCTACCCCCTGTGGAAATGTCATATCCAAGATGAGTTTGTCACACTTTTGTAGAGTAAGTCATTATTGCCTGTCAGCAACTGGTTTAGACACTGCCTCAGTGTCTACCACATTGCATTCAAACTCCTGCCTGCTTAACTCACTTGCAAGATCTTATGTCAGCTACTGACTTTACACAACTATTTGTACAATGGTTGTCAGAAATCACACATTTGAAGAGAGTGTGACAACATTTAAAAGAATGAAAATGAGCATTGTACAACAGATAACAGTAATCTATGGATCATAAGCATCAACACATTTTACGGACAATTTATACATCACATCAGTGTTACAGTGAAGGTGTGACAGTTGACAAATGTTTATACACGTCTATATCATTACTGTTTTCCTTTTGAGACTGAGTCTAAGCGCCATAGTATGACAGTCAACATAGTTATGCTGCTGACGGCAAATTCTTAGCAATTTTTGCCATACAATGATAAATAATTACTATTCACCAACCTATAGAAATGATGCTGCTCTTTGCTAATTGCTGAGCAATGGAAAATAACAAAACATACTTTGTGAAACTGTGCTTACAGAAGAGTACAGCACTGAAGGGGATGAAAGCCTCCACCTGTCAAATACCACTAAAATTTCACACATCATAACCAAACTGGAAGCAAAGATCTCTTCACCAAAGACTGGTCTGGAGAGTCAAGAGGAGAAGGTAAACACTTGGCACCACACCACACCACACTCATCACATAGTCTCTCAAAACCTACACCGCCAAAACACACACACAGAAACACAAAACACACACCTACATTCGCGGAGGCTCACAGTAAAAGCCTGCCCAAGCAACAGGGACCTCCAAAGCAGAAACACAAGCAACCTCCATCCCCCAACACAATCCAAATGACACACCCCACAAACTCAGTGTGCCACTCAACCACAGCCCATAAGGCATAACAACATACTCAACACTCTAGTCATAGGTGACTCTATAGTCAGGCACACTCATGTTCCACTCACCAGGCTAAACAATGAGAAAGTTACTGTCAAATGCCTGTCAGGTGCCAGGATCCGCCACATAACGCATGCACTCAGGTCACTCCACAAGTACAAATATAACTCTGTCATTGTCCATGTTGGTGTGAATGACCCGAGATGTACCTCCCTGGACTACATGAAAAAGGACATGGAGGAGCTGTCCGATCTTGTAGCCCAGGCAAATATGACCCCAGCCCTGAGTAGCATCCTGCCATCACCCAGAATGATACCACAGTACAAGGCCAAAATGACTGACTTCAACAATTGGCTAAGCTTCTGGTGTCATTCTAAGGGGATCCAGTATCTGTCTGCCTGGGATGACATGATCGACAAACCACGATGCTTTGCCAGAGATGGCCTGCACCTGTCACCCCTGGGATTCCGGATACTGGCTAAGGCTCTAGCCAACCCTATAGTGCCTTTTTTAGGCAAGGTTCAAATGACAAATTCACCACTGTAACAGGTACAAGCAAGCAAAATCTGAGGGTATTGCTATTCAATGGTACAAGTCTAAACCTCAAAATGCACTCACTCAAGGCACTCCTTAAAATAAAGGACATCGACATCTGTGCAGTGACAGAGACCTGGTTCAAAGCTCCAGAGAGTACCCCTGCATTACCAGACTATAATTCATACCACACCTTTCGACCACCTAACCTGGACCGAAACACTAAAGGCGGAGGTGTGTTCATATTCATTAAGGATATCCACATCTCTAGGCTAGTTGCTCAGCATAATCCATCCGAGATTAACCAAGTGCAACTAACTCTGGGCAAGACCGCAATCCAAATTGTAGCTTGCTACAGATCCCCCACCATGCCCCAGGATTCACACTCCACATTTCTTGATACAGTGGAAAATATTAGGGTGCACACTAATAATGGGCGATTTCAACTACCCCACCATTAACTGGGAAAACTACTCATGTACCAACTCTTGTGCTCAACGTTTTCTGGAATTCATAAATTCCAATGCCTTGGATCAACTTATCCACACCCCCACCAGGGGCAGCAATATCCTAGACCTGGTTATTACCAACATGGGTAACCGGTGCTCCACACCAGAGGTCAGTTTCTCATTGGTCAGATCCAACCACAAGCTAATCACCCTAAACATCCACATCCCTCCCCCACCCCCCATTAGGGAAACCACTGTAAAAAATTTCTCCAAAGCCAACTTCACTCTTCTTAAGACAGAAATAGCAAACTTCACAACACCCATGCTGATGGACAATAGAGGTATGACTGCTGAATCCTACACAAATGCACTTTACAAGCACTTACACGAGTGCATGGATCGTGCAATCCCTAACAGAACCAAGATGCTATCCTCCAAAAAAAAGGAAGTCAATCTGGTGGTCCCCTGCCATAAACTCTAAAATAGAAAAAAGAAACTGTTGCAAAAAAAAAAAAAAGTAAAATCCCATGCCTGGATAAAGTCCCTGGTCAGCCTCAGTAAGAAGCTGAGATCCCTCAAAATCCTCCAAAGCTAGTTACGAAAACAAAATTGCCACTGACTCTAAAGACAACCACAAAGCATTCTATAGCTATGTCAAGAATATCAATGGCAACACTCAGATCTGTTTTGAGTTACAGCACAATGGCACTAAATATACAGAACCAACTGATATTGCCAACATCCTGGCAGATGGGTTCACTGCTAACTTTACCCCCCTTTCATCCCCTAAAGGGCCCATCTCTATACCAGAAGCATGCAAAGTTCCTATAATCATGGCTGCACAGGTAAAAAAACACACTCTCCAAAGCCAAGAACACAGCATCCATGGGACCTGACAACATCCCAGGCTGCATTTGACATGAACTACAGAACAAACTGGCACCCCACCTAAGTATCATGTTAAATCATAGCCTCACCTCAGGCTATGTGCCCACTGAATGGCGCACAGCGACAGTTATCCCACTCCACAAAGGGGGAGCCACCATAGACCCCGGAAACTACCACCCCATTAGCCTGACGAGCCTGTCTGCAAGGCTATGGAACGTATCATCATGGAATGTATAAACAATGACATTGCTAATCTCCAAACTCTGGACCCCACCGAGTTCAGGTTTGTAAAAGGCAGATCATGTCTCCTAAACCTGATAGACTTCTTTGAAACAGTCACCAAAGCCATAGATGAGGGTAAGGTGGTTCACACAGCCTAACTAGATCTTGCCAAGGCTTGACACCATCCCCCCACTCTGGGATTATAGATAAACTCACTAAACTAGGTATAAATCCCTACGTCACAAGATCGGTTGCCAGCTGGCTCACTGACAGAACCCACACTGTGAAAGTAGCAGATTCCAAAACCAACTTCAGACCAGTGGCAAGTGGAGTACCACAGGGTTCAGTCCTGGGTCCTCTCCTGTTTGGTATCTACTTCTCTGAAGTACAGGCTAATACAGAAGGTCTTTGGCTAACAAAGTTCGCAGATGACTGCAAACTAGGAGCCATAAATCAAAATTCCAAAAGATGTGGACATCCTACAAAAGGGCCTTGCTGAGACAGATGCCTGGTGTCAAAGCCATGGCCTCAAGCTCAATGCAAAAAGTGCATTGTCATCCCTTTTGGTAAAAACTACCCATGAACTACCACATAGGCGGTTAGTCTACTTAACACTGAAAGTGTGATAAGAGACTTTGGGACACAGGTGGACAGTAGTCTTTCCTTTGATAATCACATCGCCACAGTAATCGGGAAATCCTTCTACGTGCCACACGTCATCACAAAAGGTTTCTCATCCAGGAAAAATGGAGGTCACTGTTCCCCTCTACTCGTCACTCATTAGACCCATTATAGAGTAGAACGCCCCTTTTGGTATGAACCTCACAAGACATCAACAACTGGAAAGGCTGCAGAAATACCTCAAAGAGGATTACTGGCCTCAAACAGATGCCCTATGCAGAATGTCGCAAAAAACTGCATCTTTACTCTGTCCCATATCGCCTACTCAGAGGCGATCTCTGCCTAACACACAAAGCTATGTCAAACCCAGAGCTTTTGGACATGCTCAACTTAAAGAAATCCCAATCCCTCTAAGCTACACGCTCTAGGGACCTAAACCTTGTCACCACAATAAACAGAACGTGCTGGAGGGATAGATTCCAGTCCCAGAGACTTCCCATACTCTGGAACAAACTACCTATCTATATCAAACAAAGCTCCTCATTAGCACTCAAGAAAAATCTTGATTGGATGGGAGACAGGAAATTCACCCCGGGTATTACTTCTGCGGCTCTGCTAGACAGTAGCGCAGGAAAATAATTTTCTTGGGTGGCAAAAGCCAAGGTACCTTTTGGCCAGGCTTATATAAGCCCTAGGGCCAATAGCCTAGTACCTACCTATGAACCTATTAGGAAGCCATGCTTGCAAATCATCAACTACTGTTCACATACTAATACAATGTACACCAGTGCATTCAAACTCCTGCATACCTAATTCGCATTCGCTTGACTTATTTGCTAATACAATAGCTGGCAGAAGGCACACATTTGAAGCCATAACATGGCCAGTACGTATGACTGCATATGGACTTCCATAAAAGGGAGTACAACCCTTGGGGGATCAAAGCCCTACATCTGTGAAATGTTTACAACCAAGTAGAATTGCACACATCCTAGCTGTTGAGTAAGCCATTCCTGCATGTCACCAATTGATTTTTACACACTGATAGAATGGACATGTCACCTGATTTGAACCCCCTACCTAACTCACATTCTCTTCACTTGTGCACTAGCTACTGATGCCACAGATTAAGTCATACAGCAGGCGTCAGAAAGTACACATTTCATGGGGTAAAATGACCAGTGTGTGTGAATGCATATAGCCTTCCTTAAAAGGGAGTATAACCCTTGGGCATTAAAACCCTCCACCTGTGAAAGTGTTACAACTAAGTAGATTTATGTTTATTCAGTTTTTGCACTTGTGTGATTTCTGAATAACAAAGTTTACCCTGACATTGAGACTTTGACTTTATGCACATTACTGCTGTTAAATAAGCCATTACTGCATATCACTACTTGCTTTTTAAAACACTGACACAAGCTAAGCATCACCACATTTGAACACCTGCCTACCCAAGTCACATTCTACAGACATGTGAATTAGGTGCAGATGCCACAACACACCTTCACTAAACATTACAAACTGGATGTTGATTCCAGAGCAAGAGCTGGCATTACCAGGGCTATCCTGGACAGGTTTCTTGAGGACTCTTCTGTGCCTTCCTCTTAGCATGTTTACTCTTGTGCTTTTCTACTCTCCCTTAGGTAAAGAATACTACAATTGTGATATGGAACGACATAGTACAGTTGCATAAAAATCTTACCATAAGAGTAGACATCCTTTTCACTATTATAGTATTTGCTCACTCCCTCTTCATCTCTGCCCTATTCTTGCTTTCCTGCCAAGGGATTCCTTTCTTTTTCTCCTTCTGGATGCACATGCTCCTCCTGGTCCTAGAAATAATCTGTTCCTCCTAGGGATTTTTTGTTCTGAGGTATGTCCGTCCATCATCTTTATACTCTACAGCTTACATGAAGGGCATAGACGTCACACATGACATCTATAAATTCCAAAGGCTTTGGTATACTGGCCAGGCACTGGGCTATACCTGTCATGAGATCCCTTATGTAAAAAGTGCCTTATGTAAAGAATACTACAACAGTGAAGAGAAGGAAATCTACTGCTATAGTAAGCTTTTACACAACTGTACTTTTATAAAACAGTAGAATGCTTATTCAGGGTGAGGTTCTGACACCATGGTATTATGATGTAACAAAGCCTGTGTTTTCCAGACAGATAGTAACAGTGGTTTTGACACTACCATATTATGATGGAATAAAACCTAAGTGTAGAATGGTTTTGCTGAATGAGGTTTCGACAATATGGCATTATGACATCACAAATCCTATATTTTCCATGCAAATGATAAAGGAGGCCTTGACACTAAAACATTATAATGCAATAAAACCTGAGAGCAGTATGCTTATGAAGGCTGAGGTTCTGATGCCACAATGATATGATATAACAAAGCCTGTGTTTTCCATGCTGCCAGTAACACAGGCCCTGACACTACTCTTATTATGATGTAATAAAACCTAAGAGTAGTAAGCTTATGCTGGCTGAGATTCAGAAGCCATAGTATTATGATGTAATAAAGCCTATGTTTTCACTACTGATGTTAAACAGAGGACCTAACACTATTATATTATTATGTAATAAAACCTGACAATAGTATGTCTGTGTAGGCTGAGTTTCTGAAACTATAGTAATATGATGTAACAAAGCCTTTTTTCATGCTGATGGTAACAGTGGCTACAACACCATGATATTATTATGTAATAAATCCTGACAGTAGTTTGACTATGCGGGCTGAGATTCTGCACCACACATGATGTCAGAAAGCTGCGTTTTCCATGCTGATGGCAACTGAGGCCCTGACAATACTATATTATGATGTAATAAAATGTGAGAATAGTATTCTTAATAAGGGTAAGGGACTGACACCTTGGTATTATAATGTAACAAAGCTTCTGTTTTCCATGCTGATGATAACACAGGCCCTGATGCTACTCTATTATGCTGTAATAAAACCTGACAGCAATATGCTTATGCAGTGTGAGGTTCTCACACCACAGTATTAAGATGTAACAAAACCTATGTTTTCCATGCTGATGTAACAGAGGCTCTGTGCCTACTATTTTATGAGGCTATAAAACCTGAGTGTAGTAATGCTTATGCAGATTATGCAGACTAAAGATATTACATCATGGTACTATGATGCACCAAAGCCTTTGTTTTCAGTGATGTTAGTAAATGAGGCCCTTAGACTACTATATTATGTATAAATAAAACCAGAATGTAGTATGCTTATGCAGGCTGAGGTTCTGACACCATGGTATTATGATGTACCAAACCCTGTGTTATCCATGGTGATGCTAACAGCAGCCCTGACACTATTGCACTATGATTTATTAAAACATGAGTAGTATGCCTATGCAGGCTGAGGTTCTGACAGCATGGCATGATATAAAAAAGCCTGTGTATTCCATGCTAATGGAAAGAGAGTCCCTCACACCACTATACTATCATGTAATAAAACCTGAGAGTACTTTGCTTAAGCAGGCTGAGGTTATGATACCCTATTGCTATGGTGCAACAAACCTTGTGCATCCCAGGATTATGTTAACAGTTGACATCTTGACACTACTATATTATGATGTAATAAAAGCTGAGACTAACATGCTTATGCAGGCTGAGGTTCTGACAACCTGGTGTTATGATGTAACAAACCTGTGTTATCCTTCCTGATGGTAAAAGATGTCCTGACACTACTATATTACAATCTAATACAGCCTGAGAGTAGTATGCTTATGCAGGATAAGGTTCTGATGTCATTCTGTAGCCAGCACTGAAATTGTATTTAGATACTAGTGAGAGATGTGACAGATGACACTCAGCAGTCTGTTTTGGAACTGACAAGACCACTCACCCATGTCATCTTGCCTTGCTTCAGTAACTTAACTAGAGAACAGTACTTCTTCAGTCAGTTAGGAAAATATAGTGAGATTAGCTAAAAGTATTGGTCATCTGTCCGAGTCTTTCTATCCATGTTACTTTTTATATTTCCTGTGAATTGAAACTCTGTTTATTGTAACTAGATACTCAGTATTCTCATGTTTTTATTATTATTTATTATTAAATATATACAAATCTTTCACTGTGGATGGTCTTTTAGAAAATATTTTAACCCTTCAGAGTACTTGAATTTATTTAGTGGCACTGTAGCATCACACACCTGAAAGTCTTGCCGATTAGTTAACACTACTTACTATTTGTATAAGTATTAATTTCACTAAGAGTAACTGGGTACCCTGGTAAGAGCCTTAAAGTAGCTGGCTGGTGGCAATGAATCTACCTAACAGTCTTGGTGGAGGTGGCATAGCAGATAAATCTGTGCCAGCCTTTCCCAGGTGTGTGCGTGCGAAAACAAAATCTCAAAGACTGGGTGTGTCAGTAATTTAGACACACAGCACCTATCTTCTGCAGAGAGAAAAGTGGAGTCTTATTTGGGTCCTGCACAGAAGTGCAGACCCAGGAGTGGAGTGTGCTCCCTGTGTGCTCCTGAGGAAAACTGTGATTGGTGCAGGAAGGTACATTTCAAAATACTGTGTATATCTATTTTTGTTCAAAGTGAATGTTCCCCACTGGTGTAAGGGGTGAGGACTGAGGCTCCCCGAATAGTGGCCCAGAGGAGCGACTTCACATCATCCAAGAATGGAAAATGTCAGTGTGGGAGGTAGATTCCTCATAAGGATCATTGTAAACAGTGTCTTTTGTTTGGATGCTCCCCAAGACGATACTTCTTGTTGGAGCTGCAATACATTTGTAGCTAAGACACTCAGAAGCATTTGTCTTCCCTGGTCATTTATCTTTAAAACCAACAGCTTAAACAGTTAACCCAGGGAAACGTGGCAGAATCCATTAATCCTGAGATACTCCCATTAGGTAAGAAGGTGGCCAAGAAGTCTTGGCTGGATTCTTTAGCTGTCCAGCCTACACTGGATGTCCATCTAGAAGCAGGAAATAGCTCTGTAGGTTGTTCTGCGTCTACAATTGGATTCCTGTTGCAGTGACCCTGTTAGACGACAGCTTGGATTTCTCTTTTCGTACGTTCTCTGAAGCTTTGCAGGCATCTGCTTCAGCTGTCAGGGGGAAACCATGGCTGATTATCTTGGAGGGTCCTAGATGGACTCCACAGATATTGGTCAGGGAGGACATTCCGGGTTTTCTTACCGAATCTCACCAAGGGCTGGAACCTGTGATATTTATTAAAAACTGAATCATGTTTCAGTCTGTCCTACGGATCCTCAAAGGGAATGGCAAGATTTTACTCAGAGCTTGTTTTCTGACTTGATGGCCCTTGAAGTCACATCAAGGGGCTTCAGCGTCTGCTCCTCCTTGGACCTTTACCCCTTCTAAATGGCCTAAGGAACTGGATTCCACAGATAAGGATTCAGAGTCTGATGAGGGGTCTGTCCTATTCTTCTCAGATGCCTTCGCCTTTGGTATATGGTTCTGATGAAGAGTCATCTGTTATAGCCCTGAGTCTCCTTTTGAAAGATTGTCCTTTAAGAACATAATTGCTAGGATGATGGAATAATTTAAGTGGGACTCTTTTCAAGTATCTGACATTCAGAGGAGATATTATAAGTTGATTCAGGTGGATAATGCTAAACCATCTGCATTTCCTATTGTGTTGATTGCCTTGTTAGACACTTTCACTGCTGCTTCAAAGTCTACTGTTTCGCAGTCTTCTGCTCCTAAGAAACCTGCTAGGTTCTATAAGGCCCTAAGGTCCCTGAGGGTTTTCAATTATTATTAAGTGTCCTTCTGCTGATCCTGCTATAGGTCAGTCTCTTCTGACAAACCTAAACTTTTGCCCTCTTCCAAATGTTTGCCTTCTGATAAAGATAGTAGAGCAATGGAGAGGATTGGTAAGAATGTTTACACTGCTTCTGCTTTGGCCTTTATGACTAATAATTTCCAGATCCACATGACCAAATATGCTTTGGCCTTGATTGCTCAGGCTTGTCAAGTTATTTCTGATCTCCCTGATTCTGAAAGCAAATCTTCTGCTTTGTCTATTTTAGGCTCTGCTTCTCAAATGGCTTGCCACGCTTATCAAGTGTAGCTACTGTGCTGTTGATGCCTCTACCAGGGCTACAGCTTTTGGGTGTCATGAGGCATTAACCTCAGCTTTGTCTCCAGTCTTTACATGAGGACATTAAGGCCAAGGTGTTGGATGCTCCTTTGGGTAATACATATCTTTCTGTGACTGCTGCTTCTGACCTGTTAACATCTCTTCAAGAGAAAGGCAAAGCCTTGCAGGACATTAAACACATGTTTGTCTCTCCTATCGCCAAGTTCTACAGTTATCATTCCAACTCTACTTTAGTCTGCAGGCAATCCTGCCACGCTTCCAAGGGCAAAAAAGAGTGGTAGGTAAGACTCCTCTGCTAAGGCTTCTCAGATTTCTGTGGCCCAGAAGCCTCATCAGTCTGTTTCTCTTTGAAAACTTGCCACCCCCTTCTCTTAGACCTGGGTTCCTTTGTCCCTTTGAGTTTCCCTTTCTCTTCCCAATTGGCTTCTCATCTGTTCATATTCTTGTGTTCTTTCTATCATCCATCAGGGGTAGCTCATGGTATGGAAGTCTCTCGCTCCTTTTTCAGGGACTTAACTCCTCTAGAACTTCATTTACCAGAGATCCCAGGGTCCCTGGTGAAACAAGGAACCATTTAACCTGTTCCCCTTCCCAAGTAGGAAAGTGTTTTTATTCCAGGATGTTCTTAGTTCCTCAAAAGAAGGACACATTCTTGATATCTCTCTGCTCAACACCTTTCTCAAGGCACCCTCTTTTTGGATGCTTACTCTTCAGACATTGTTTTCTCTTATTACTACAGTCTTATCTAGCATCTTTGGATCTGAAGGATGCTTACCTTCATTTCCTATTCACCCTCTTTTCAGGAAGTTTTTACATTTCTCTGTTCCTTCCTTTAATTTTCAGTTGCTTGCTTTACCCTTTGGTCTTTCTACTGCCCAAGGGTATTCACAAAATGCCTAGCACCTGGTTGCTTTCTGCAGGCTCAAACGCATTCAGAGTTTTCCTTATCTAGATGACCTGTTGCTTCAAGCACCTTCTCCCATTCGCCTGTTACAGGATCATCTCTTTTCTTCAAAGTCTGAGGTTCACAATCAACTTTCAAAAGTCTATCCTAACTCCCTCTCTAGATCATGTGTATCTGGGATGTAGGATTCAGACAGTGCCAATGTTGGCCTCTCTTCCACCTCAAATTGTCATTGACAGCCTTCTTTCAGTCTCTTCTTTCTCTGACTGCCATTCCAGCCAGCATTTTTCTTCGGCTCTGAGGAATCAACCTGTCTTTTTTTGCCCGACTGCATATGTGGAAGCTTTACTGGTAACTCAAGTTAGTTTGGCTGCAGCACTGCCACCCTCTGGATTTCAGTGTACCTCACCTTCCTTGTTTAAAGTAATTTGAGTGGTGGATGCAACAGTTTGCTCAAAACCCTGGCCTCCCCTTTTAGCCTCCAGTCTCTTTTCAAACTGTTCACTGATGCCTCAGGCATGGGGTGGGGGGGCTTCTTGTGGTCACCTAAAAGTTCAGGGTCTCTGGCCCCCCAAACAGAATTCAGACTATATCAGCATTAAAGAGATGAGAGCTCGGATTCTGGCCCTTTAAGCTTTTCACCCCATGTTCTCTCCAGACCTCATGAAGGTGTACACAGCCAATCTACAGTGATGTGGTAGGTCAACAAGCAGGGAGGCATAAAATCTTACCTCCTCTGCAGGATGACTCTTCAGAAGGCTTGGGAGGTGGTGCTCAGTTATCAGTTGATGCACAATCTAGTAGCAGACTCCCTGAACATGTCCAAAACACAGGCTCATGAATGGATACTTCACAGAGATGTGTTTCTGGACATTGTCCATTGGTGGGTATTCCTTAGGAAAATCTTTTTACTTCTCCTCTGCAAAGGCAACTCCCTCTCTACTGTTTCAGAGTGCCATGCCATCTGGCATGGAAGATGGACTCCCTTTCTTTTCCTTGGAAGGGGGAATGTCTTCCATCCTCTTCCTCTACTTCCAAAAGTCCTGTGGCAGATTCAGCTGGACTCCTCAAAATCTTGCTAGTGATTCCCTTTTGGCCAAGACAGCCCTGTTTCCCCCTTAATGCATCTGGCCAGAGGCAATCACCACAAGTTACCTCACCCATTAGAACTCCTCACACAGGACAAGATTTACAGGTGATAGAGTTGATCCTTTTCAGGCACCTTTTTTCTGAGGATATGCTCAGGGTTTTACAGGAGATAAGGAGACCCTCAACCAGAAAGTCTTATACTCCCAAATGGAAAAGATATTCTGTCTGGTGCCATGCTCGTAACCAGGACCCTTTTTCAGTAAGGGTCCCTCTGGTCCTCTCATATTTATGTGAGCTGGTCCAGTCTGGCTTGGCCTATTCTTCTGTGAAGGTCCATTTATCAGCCATTTCTGCTCATTTGCCCTTGAATCCTACTTTGCTTTTTGTTTTGAGGTCAAACAATTCCTTAAAGTTGTCCTGCATATTAGACCTCCAAGAAAACCTATTCCTCCTCCTTGGGACCTTAATTTCGTTTTGGAAAAATTGTCTCGGGCTCCTTTTGAGTTTGCAGATTCTGCTTCTTTGCAACATTGTACTTGGAAGACTTTTTTGTTGGGTCTTACTTCTGTTTTGAGGATTTCTGAGCTATAAGTCCTTTTGGCCATTTCCCTTTTTTTGGTTTTTCACAGAGACAGAAAGGGCATCCCCTCATACTAATCCTTCTTTTATACACAAGGCAGTAAATGAGTTGTCCTTGAATCAATCTGTACAACTCCCTTCCCTTTTTTCACTTCTCCTCAGTCTAACAACTCCCTTCCTTTTTTTTTTTTCACTTCTCAGTCTATTAGTGAGAGGGTCCTTCATACTTTGGATTTGCACAAACAGCGCAGGTACTATTTAGATATAAAACAGGATTTTTTGCAAGTCTGATCAGGTTTTGTTTTCTTTCATCCCAGATCTGTGGGTTTGGCTATTTTTAAGCAAACCTCCTGGATAGGCAGACAGTTTCCTTTTGTTATTGTTTTCATGGCAAATCTCTGTCTACTTCTGTTAGAGCTCATTCCAGTAGGGGGGATGCCTCTTTTGGTGTCTTCTTCAAGGGGTTGGACATCAATTATGTCCTTGAAGCCATTACTTGGTCTTCTGTCCATACCTTTACTAAGCATTATACGACAGATATGGTTTCTAGGGCCAGAGCATGTTTTGCTGAAATCATGTTATGTGTTTTTTTTTTTTTGACATAGACCAGTTGTGCAAAATCTTACCATAACAGTAGATGGCCTTCTCTTCACTGTTGCAGTATTAGTTTCCTCCCTCCACCCCACCCCCCTCTTGTTTGTTCTGCAGTTTTTTCTTTTGGATGTGCATGGACTCCTTTGTCCTATGGATACTGTTTTCTTCTGGGTAGTTAGTTGCATCCATATGTCTTTTGTATGCCCTATTATCTCTGTGGGAAGCATAAATGTGATGTACTGTGCATACAAGATCTTTTTAGACTTTTACTTACTGGCCAAGCATCAGGCTTCCCTGGGTGGGACATAATGTCTAGTACTGCAACAGTGAAGAGAAGCACACCTACTGTTATGGTAAGATTTACACAAATGTACTTTTTCCATGCTGATGGTAGCAGAGGCCATGAAACTACTATATTATAATCTATTAGACCCTGAGAGTAGAATATTTATTAAAGGTGAGGTTCTGATATAGTATTATGACATAAAGCTTGTGTTTTGCAAGACAGTAATCTATGGTACTCCCAATCTCCCGAACAAATGTCCATCACTGAAGACAGTAATGCTATGTTACTCCTCAGCACCCAAACATCCAGCACTGAAGACAGGAATGCTAGTGTACAACCCATCACTAAATCAAACATCCAGCACTGAAAATAAAAATGCTAGTGTACTACCCATCACTAAAACAAACATCCAGTACTGATGACAGGAATGTTAGGGTACTACCAATCATCCAAACAAACATGCAGCACTGAAAACAGGAATGCTATTATACTCCCCATCACCCAAACAAATATCTAGAAGTGAAAATAGGAATGTTATGGCACTCCCTGTCACCCAAATAAATATCCAGCACTGAAGAGTAACACTACTGTACTCCCCATCACCCAAGCAAATGTCCAGATTGAAGGCAGTAATGCTATGGTGCTCACCATCAACCAAATAGTCTGCACTAAAAACAGGAATACTGCGGTACTCTCCACCACCCAAAAAATGTCCAGCACTGAAGACAGTAATGGTGTGGTACTCCGTCACCCAAACCAATGTCGATCTCTGAAGACAGTAATGCTGTGGTACATCCCATCACCCAACCAAATATCCAGCTCTGAAGACAAGAATCCTAGGATACACCCCATCACCCAAAGAAACATCCAGCACTGAAAACAGGAATGCTATGGTACTTTCCATCAACCAAACAAATGTCCACCACTAAATGACCAGAATGCAACGGTACTACCATCACCCAACCAAATGTTTAACAATGAAGACAGTAAAGCTATGGTACTCCTCACCAAAACATCCAGCTTTGAGGGTAGTAATGTTGTGATACTCCCCATCACCAAAATGTCCATTACTGAAGACAGCAATGCTATGGTACTCCTTAGCACCAACAAACATATCACTGAAGAAGGCAATGATTTGGTACTCTCTGCACCCAAACATATGACCACTGAAGATAGGAATGGTAGGATACTACCCATCACCCAAACAAACATCTAGCAGTGAAAACAAATGTTATGGTACTCTCCATCACCCAAACATCCAATAGTGAAAACAAGAATGCTGTGGTGCTCCTCATCACCCATACAAACATCCAGCACTGAAGATGCTAATTCTACGGTACTTCCCATCACCCAAACTAATGTTGCACACAGAAGACAATAATTCTATGATACTACCAATCACCCACAAAAATTCCCAGCACTGAAGACTGTAATGTTGGGTACTCCTCTTCACCCAAATGAATGTCTTTCACTGAAGACAGCATTGCTATGGTTCTACCATCACATAGACAAATGACCAACATTGAAAACAGTGATGCTATGGTACTCACTACCACACAAATAAATGCCCAGCTCTGAAGACAGAAATGATAGGGTAATACCCATCACCAAGCAAATGTCCAGCACTGACTGTATAAATGATGTGGTAATCCCACCACCCAAACAGATGTCCAGCACAGGAGATGGAAATGCTGCAGTACTTTCCATTACCCAAACATCCAGCTCTGAAGACAGTAACACTAAATTACTCCTAATCATCCAAACATCCAGCCCTAAAGACATGAATGCTATTTTACTCCCCATCATACAAACATCCAGTACTGAAGACAGAATAAGAAGTTATGTACTCACCATAACGTTCCATCTGAGTAGGTGACTTCATTCATCTGCAACCTGTAGGTCTTGGATCAGATATCGGATCCGAGCCGGCAACTTGTTTCATAGCTAATGGATCCGAGCTCCTAGCTCCTCCCCTCACCCATAATCCCCTGCTAACCCTCCATGACCTCAGATCAAGTTTGCCCCTCTATAGATACCCAAAAAGGGTATTCCAATAAAACAACTCACATAGATCCACTGAAGGCCAGGGGGAAGGTGGGGGGGATAGTTGCAGACAAATGAAGCCACCTACTCAGATGGAACGTTATGGTGAGTACATAACTTCTTGATCTGAAGTAGGGGCTTCATTTGTCAGCAACCTGTGGGACAGAGTCCCCAGCTACCTGAATCTTGGGTGGCCATCATGGAAGGATATTGCAGAGCACCGCAGAGCCAAAGGATGCTCTCCCTCTAGAAATTATGTCCAGTTTGTAGTGGTTAATAAAGGTATGAGATGAGGCCCAAGTGGCTGCCGAACAAATATCATCCAATGGAACTCTAGATTTGAAGGCCGCAGAAGTAGACAAGAAACGAGTGGAATGTGCGCGAACTCCTTCAGGTGCGGGTCTCCCAGAAGCTTGGTACGCTAAAAGAATACATTGGGAAATCCAGCGTGACAGGGAGATTTTTTATACTGCTTTCCCCAAATTAAATTTGGCAAAGGAAATGAACACCTGGTCGGATTGCCTGTGACCAGCGGTTCTATGAGTATAAAAACACAGCTGCCTATGAACATTTAATGAATGCAGCTTGTACTCTCCTTTATTCTGATATTTAGGAAAGAAGACCGGTAGATTTATGGATTGATTTATATTGGTTTCTGATGCTATTCCGGGAAGGAAGGAGGGATTGGTCCTGAGGTACACTCTGTCCGGATGAAAGATCAAGTAAGGAGGTTTCACAGAAAAAGCTTGAAGCTCCGAAACTCTTTTCGCTGAAGTAATGGCTACAAGGAATGCTGTTTTCCAGGACAAGTATTTGAGATCCACTGAAGCGGCAGTTTCAAATGGTGAAGCAGTCAGGGCTTGAACTAGTGAAAGATCCCAAGGGGGTACAGCTTCTTTTATAGGGGGTCAAAGCAAAAAGGTGTCCTTGAGAAAGGTTTTACACAATTTGGCCGACATCAAGGGCCCTGTGTCATGTCCCACATGGTAATGGGAGATGGCAGCCAATTGTACTTTGACAGTTGAGCAACTAGCGCCTTCCTGAAAAAGTTTGGTTAGGAAGTCTAGTATGGAACGAAGAGGAGCCGTAAAGGGATCTAGATTATGATGCTCCGCCCAGACGGAGAAACGTTTCCATTTACTGCGGTACACTTTCCTGGTGGAAGGTTTATGCGCTGCCACTAGGATGGCTTTGACTGGTGAAGAGATACTGGGAGTCCTAACTAGGAGTGGAACTGGAGCAACCAAGCTGTCAGCTTCAGACTGTCCAGATTTGGGGTCGGTAAGCCCGACAGATGGGAGATTAGATCCGGACTAGGATCCAGAATCCAGGGGGGATTCACTCGGTGAGACCACAGGTAAGGGAACCAAATTTGCCGAGGCCAGAATGGGGCAATGAGGATCATCTTGCTCCCCAACCGCGAGGCTTTCTGTAAGAGCTGCAGCATCAGGAGTAGAGGAGGATAGGCATAAAGTAGACTGGGCGGCCAAGCATGCACCAGAGCGTCTCTTGGAGTTTCCCCTGGAGGGGGAATCAGAGCGAAGAAATTGTCGCATTTGGTGTTTGAGGGAGAGGCAAAAAGATCGCAGCAGGGTTGCCCCCATATTGCGAATATCTGCTTCGCTACTAGTGGGTTGAGAGACCACTCGTAAGGGGTAAGAAGGGTGCGGCTGAGTTTGTCCGCTAGGATGTTGGGCCGCCCCGGAATGTGCGTTGCAATCAGAAAGCGTTTGGTGGAAATCGCCCATTCCCACACTCTCATGGCTTCGTGGCATAGAGGGTAAGACATAGTCCCCCCCTGTTTGTTGATGTACCAGACAACAGACATGTTGTCCGACTGAATTGCAATAGTTCCTACGGGGAGGAGATTCTGAAGTGCTTGCAATGCGTACAGCACCGCTCTCATCTCCAGAAAGTCGATATGCAGGGAGGTCTCTGTATCTTTCCACGTGCCTTGGATGGTCCTGCCTGAATAATGCCCCCCCCCCCACCAGAGGCGGGAGGCGTCCGTGGTCACCGTGGCGAGAGGTCCAGAAGGGTCGGCCCGTATGGAGATCCGGAGCATGAAGCCACCATGATAGGGCCCTCCTGCAAGCCTTGCTGATAGCGATGGGGTGATGGAGAGGAAAGGACAGAAAGGACCATTGTACTAGAAGGGTCCACTGCAGTACCCTCATGTTTAGACAGGCACATGGAAGGAGCGTTATCGCTGCCGCCAAGTAGCCCAGCGCCCTCAGGACCAATTCCGCCGGTGGTGCTTCTAACAGGAGGATGGCCCGCACATGAAGTTGCAAATTCCGTAGTCGTTCTGACGTCAGGAAGGCTCGTAGATCTCTGGTGTTTATTCTGGCTCCTATAAAGTCTATGACTTGTGTCTGGGCCAGAAAAGATTTGTCGGTATTGATGGTGATGCCTAATTGGGGGGCTAGGCGGAGAAAGAAATCTCTGGCTGAGCAAAGTAGATGCCTTGTTGGGGCGGTCAGGAGCCAGTCGTCCAGGTACGGGAAGACCTGCATTCCCTGGAGTCTCAGGTGGGCTGCTATCACTGCTAACACCTTGGTGAACACCCTGGGGGCTGTGGTGAGGCCAAAGGGAAGGACCCTGAACTGGTAGTGACTGGCTCCCAGCCGGAAGCAGAGAAACCTCCTGGATCGTCTGTCCATTAGAATGTGGTAGTACGCATCCTTGAGGTCTATAGAGTACATCCAATCGTTCTCCCTTAGAAGGGGAAGACTAGACTGAAGAGTGACCATTCGGAATTTTTCCTTGGTTACCGACAGGTTCAAACGGGACAGGTCTAGAATTGGTCTAGAGTCCCCCGTCTTTTTTGGCACCAAAAAGAACCTGGAGTAGAACCCTAATCCGAGCTGGTCTTGGGGGACGGGCTGGATGGCTCTTTTTTCTAGCAGCTGCTGAATCTCTACGGCTGCAGCCTCCCTCTAATCGGGTGGTACATCGGGGAGGTTCTTGAATTTGGGGACATGAAGTAATGGAATTTTGTATCCTCTGGATATAATTCGAAGCACCCAGCGGTCTGTCGTGATGGGGTCCCATGCCGCTAGGTGCTCCGAGAAACGTCCCCAGACTGCCTTCAGAGTGGAGCAGCTGGGCAACCCTTCAGGGCTGCTGCGTGGGCCGGTCAGAGAAAGGTTCTCTGGACCCAAAGTTCCTCAGAGCCCCTCTGCTACTGGGGCGGCGTCCTCCCTGTCCTCCTCTGCCACAGAAGGACTGCTTGTCCGGAGCGGGTTGGGAGTGTCTCGATTTCCAGAACCACATCTTCTTCTGACCCTTTTGGTTCTTCGAAAAGGGCCGCTGGGGAGCAGAGAAGCGGACTCCGACGGCAGACAACGTCTTCCCGTCCTTCTCGCTCTGGACTAGTGTCTCACGAACCGTTTTGCCATGCAGGGCAGAACCATCGAAAGGGGCGTTCGCAAAGGACGCTTTAAAAGGCTTCGCAAAGTCACAATTACAGAGCCAGGCCTGACGTCTCATGACTAGGCCCACTCCGCTAGCTCTAGCGGCTCCCTCGGTGGCGTGGGACAATAGCCGCATAGAGGTATTTGAAATAGATCTCAGAGTGGCCATTCGGGTGGAGTACAACTGTTTGTCCTCTGCCGACATGGACTCGGGGGGGGGGGGGGATGAGGCGGCGTATTCTTTGATAAGATCCCGCTGCATCCTGATGACGTGTGCCATATAGTTCAGAGACCTTACCGAAAAGGTCGCTGAACTAAAAACTCACTTCCCTAAGCGATCCATCGAGCGGGACTCCTTGCTCGGTGGATGGATTGAGGGGCTCTCCTGAGCTAGTTCCCTCTTCGTGGCTGCCGCTGTCAACATGGCATCTACGGGGGGACCCTTGTCCCAGTGTGACCAGTCTGCGGGGGGGGGCTCAGTATCCTGTCCGGGCATTTGGGGACTGGCTCCACGGTGTCCGGGTCCTTCCACGCCCTGGTGGTAATAAGGTCCACCAGGGGGTCGGCCGGAGGGGACACCCAAGAGGTAGACGGGCCTGCTTCAAATGCCTTTAGAAACACGGACTCATTGGAGGAAGCCTTGGGGGCAGACCACCCACCTCTGATCCTAAGCATTTCCATGATGTCTCCAAAGGAGACATCCTCAGGGGGTGATCTTGGGGAGCCTTTCCCTTCATCCAAGTCCATGTCCTCAGTTAAGGACTCAGGGGAGTCCACGTGCCTCCTCTTGCACTTGTGCTTGCGAGGCACTTCCTCTGGGGGGCTGTCCGAGGAGGTCTCGCCAGCAACATCCTGTTCCAATGGAACAACCTGGTACATCGAAGCAGGCTGTCCCTGAGGCCGGGTGATGGAAGCCTGGCCCAGCAGAGAGGGAGTGCAGGGTGGAGCCGAGACAAGGGCCGGGGGTCCAGATGCTCTCGACAGAGCCCTCTCCACTACATCTAAGGCTGAGGGGGAGCCGCTTTCCCTGGGCTCCGAGAGCCGACTCCCACTCGGATCCGATGAGGGGATCGGAGCCGGTGCCAAGACCATCGGATTCGAAGGACCAGTGTGCTCTGACCTGGACGGAACCGAAGGCTAACTGAATCCCTCGGATCCGAAGCTCGGCCCATGGCTCCGAGAGGTCGGATCCGACAGACTTGAGGGCAGGGTCGGATCCGAAGTACCAAGTACTATCGGCGCTGACCCACCCGGCTCCGATGCTGCCCGGCTCCGAACGCTCCGAACCCAGGTAGCGGGTCGGAGAAGGAGCAATTGGAGCAAAAAAAGGTGTCGAGCTCCCGAAGGGGCAAGAGCACTCCCATCTGCAGCTGGGCCTGGATGAACCTTCGCATCATCCGGTCCAAGTCTGCATTTGACATACTGAAAGTTGATCTCACCGAGGCAGGCCTGGAATGCCGCCTCGATGGAGATCGGGCCTCCTCCTCCACGGGCCCTGGGGAGAAGCAAGGAGATCGGAGCCGAGGAGGAGGAGACCTAGAAGCTGTGGAGGGAGAAGCCCGCTTAGCTGGCGGGGCCGAAGCGGAGGCTTCGGCCCACTGCTTGTGGTGCTTCTCCCTCCATTTCTCCCTGTCCTCCGGCGCTTTAGCAGGAGTTTGAGTCCCGGCCGGAGGAAGGGGGGCAGGAATGGCAATGACCACAGCCTTTGGTAGTGCCACGGGAGCAGTGGAGGCCGGAGCCGAGTCCGGGGGCAAAAGTCCTGCCAGGACCAGCTTCGACCTCCGCTCTTTCAGTGCCCTGGGGTTGAACGCTACACAAATGGTACAGCCTGAGGAGAGGTGTTCAACCCCAAGGCACTGAGCACAGTGTGGCCATCAGCCGGGGAGAGCTTATGGCCACACTCGGTACATTTTGAAAAAATGGCTTTTGGGGCCTCAGCCATACTTGAAGAAAAAAGTGCTACACAAACGCACAGGCCCCAAAACACACACACACACACACACACACACACACACACACACACACACACACACAAACGACCAGCGAAGGGAGGGAAAAAACTATATAAAAAAATATAAAATACAGGGAACCTGACTCTTACACACTTTTTAAAGTTAACGATAGAGGAAAGTTGAATAAAATTACACTTAACTGACAAATTCGCTAAGAGCTCAAAAGAATCCAGCCATCCACAAGCGCAGCAAACTAGATCTGAGGTCATGGAGGGTTGGCAGGGGATTATGGGTGAGGGGAGGAGCTAGGAGCAAAGATCCATTAGCTATGAAACAAGTTGCCGGCTTGGATCCGATATCGGATCCAAGACCCACAGGTTGCTGACAAATGAAGCCCCTACTTCAGATGTGCTGTTGTACCCACCATCACCCAACAAATGTCCAGCTCTGGGGAAAGTAATGCCATGGTACTTCCTATTGTCCAAACAAATGCTCAGAAGTCAAAACAGGAATGCTATGGAAGTCCCAATATCCCAAACAACTGTCCAGAACTGAAGAGATTAATGGTATGGAAGTCGCCATCACCAAAACAAACAAGCAGTACTGAAGACAGTAATGCTGTGGTACTCCATCACCCAAAATTTCAAAACTGAAGACAATAATGCTATGGTACTCTCAATCAGCCAAACATCTAGCACTGAAGAGATGTATGCTAAGGAGCTCCCCATCACCAAGTCAATGTCCCACACTAAACACAATGATGCTATGGTACTCACTCTCACCCAAAAAATTGTTAGCACTGAAGACAGTAATGCTGTTGTACTCCCCATTACCCAAACAAATGTCCAGCACTTAAGACAGTAATGTTATGGTACTGCCCATCATGAATCAAATGTGCAGCACTGAAAGCAGTAATGCTATGGTACTCCCCATAAATCAAACATTCAGCACTGAAGCCAGGAATGCTATGGAACTTTTCCTCATCCAAACAAATCCCCAGCACTGAAGCAAGGAATGCTATGGTACTCCCAATGATCCAAGCAAATGTCCTACCCTAATGACAGGAATGTTAAGGTGTTCACTGTCACCCATACAAATGTCCAGCACTATAGACAGGGATGCTGTTGTACTCTCTATCACCCAAACATCCTTCACTAAAGACAGTAATGCTATGGTACTCCCCATCATGCAAAAAAAAAAAAAAAAAAAAAAAAAGGCCAGCATTGAAGGCAGTAATTGCATGGTCCTCCCAATCAAAAGAAATGCCCACCATAGAAGACAAAAATGTCACGGTACTCCCATCACCCAAACAAATGTCCAGCACTGGCTGCAGTGTTTGCTATGGTACCACCCATCACCCAAACAAATGCCCAGCTCTGAAGACAGGAATGATATGGTACTCCCCATAACCCAAACAACCATCCAGCAATAAACAGACAAATGCTATGGTACTCATCTTCACCCAAACTAATGTCCAGCACTGAAAACAGGAAATCTAGGGTACTCTCCATTACTCAAGCAAACCTCCAGTACTGAATATGGGAATGCTACTGTACTCCCCATTACCCAAACAAATGGCCCTCACCGAAGACAGTAATGTGTCACTCCCCATCACCCCCCAAAAAAAATGTTCAGCACTGAAGACAGGAATGCTACGATACTCTCCATCACCCAAACATCCAGCAATGAAAGGAGTAATGGTACTGTACTCCTCAGCACCCAAACAAATGTCATGCACTGAAAAGAGTAATGATATGGTACTCTTTAGTAGCCAAATAAACATCCAGCACTGAAGAAAGTAAAGCTTTGGTACTCCTGATCACCCAAGAAAATATTCTGCACTGAAGGCAGTAATGGTATGGTGCTCCCAATCAAGCAAACAAAAGTCCCACAAGTCCTACAGATAGTAATACTGTGGTGCTACCCATCATACAATGTCCAAAGCTGAAAACAGGAAGTTCATGGTACTCCCCATCACCCATGGAAATATCCAGCACTGGATCATTGAAACAAATGTTCAGCACTATAAACAACAATGCTGTGGTACTCATCACCCAAACCAATGTCCAGCACTGAAGGCTAGAAGCACTATGGTACTCCCCATCACCCAAACAAAAATCCAGCAGTGAATAGAGGAATGCTATGAGACTTCTGAACTGTACTGCTGATCAAACCAGCGTATTCTATATCTAAAAAGTTCAGCTCTACTTGATTCTTAAGTAGACTATTCTCTATCTGTAAAGCCTAGCACTTGCTCCTAAAGTATTTTTTTACTTTGATATAGCACTTTTATTATACATAGTACCCCACCAGCCAAAAACCCCTTTTCGATCACCCACATCCCCAGGAGTCTTTTAAAAGTTTTTGTCTATTCTTTCTAGCATGTCGAGGGATCAGTTGCTAGTGTCCTCTCCTGTTCAGCTGGTGAATCTGGGAATATTGAGGCAATGTTACAATTGTCTCATGTACACAGACAACCCTCTCCTTCTCCCACAAAACACAAATACATGCGAGAGATGCAACTACATAGCCAAACTGGAGGCTGAGATCTCTCAACACAGGACTGGCAAGACCAGACAGGAGGAGAAGGTAACCATACACACCACAAACCCAGTCTCACATAGTACTATCACAACTTCAAATCATACACATAAATACACAAAGACATACTCGGAGGCTCTGATCAAAAATCTACCAAAACGGCAGAGGCCACCAAAGTAGACACCCAAACAACTGCCACCTCAGGACACAACACATGCAACACATAGACCACATAGTCAGTGTGCCAAACAGTCACAGCCCTTAAGGCCAAACACAATGCCAGACACACTCGTCATTGGTGACTCCATAGTCAGACACACTGACGTCCCGCTCACCAGATTGAGTAAGTAGAAGGTCACAGTAAGCTGCCTGTTGGGCGCAAGAATCCGCCACATAACGCAAGCACTCAGGTCTCTCAACAGCAGGTACAAGTACGACTCTGTCATTGTCCACGCTGGTGTGAACGACCTGAGACGTACCTCCTTGGACTACATGAAAAGAGACAGAGGAGCTCTCTGATTATGTAGCCCAGGCAGGTATGACCCTGACCTTGAGCAGTATCCTACCTTCACCATGAATGATGCCACAATACAGAGACAAGATGATCAGCTTTAATAATTGGCTTAAATTCTGGTGTCATTCAAAGGGGATCCAATGTCTGTCTGCCTGGGATGACATGCTGGACAAGCCATGCTGCTTCGCAAGAGACGGCTTGCACCTGTCACTCCTGGGCTTCCGGATATTGGTAAAGGCTCTTGCCACCCCCATAGTGCCTTTTTTAGGCAAGGCTCAAATTCTAAACCTACCACCCTAGAACACAAAAAAGGAAAAAAACTAAGGGTAATGCTGCTCAATGCCAGAAGTCTCAACCTCAAGATGCACGCACTCGAGGCCCTTCTCAGTATGGAGAACATCGATGTCTGTGCTGTGACTGAAACCTGGTTCAAGGCTCCCGAGAGCACCCCGGCACTATCAGGTTTTACCTCATATCATGCGTTCCGGCCCCAAAATCCGGACAACACCAAGAAAGGAGGGGGGGGTGTCTATATTCATCAAGGACACCCACACCTCAAGGTTGGTGGCAATGCACGATGCATTGGAGACCATCCAGGTGCAATTAACCATAGGCAAGACTGCTATGCAATTTGTAGCATGTTACAGGCCACCCTCTCAATCTCAGGAACCTCACATAGCTTTCCTGAAAACACTAGAGGGGATAAATATATCTCCAAACACCATCATACTAGGTGACTTCAACTACCCAAATATAGACTGGGATCACTACTCAAGCCCCAACACTCTAGCCCAAAGGTTCCTAGAGTTCATAAACTCAAATGCCATGGAAACTCAAATGCCATGGAACAACTAGTCACCATCCCCACAAGAGGAGAAAACATACTAGATCTCATCATCACGAACATGGGGTCACAATGTTCAACACCGGAAGTATACCCCTCACTGGTGAGATCAGACCATAAACTAATCTCACTGGAAGTCCACATCCCGCCCCCACCTGAGATAAAAAAGACCACAGTGAAGAACTTCTCAAAAGCCGACTTCACACTTCTAAAGACTAGTGTGGTCTCTTTTAAAGTCCCCAAGCCTGCGGAAACCATTACTCAAGCCGCTGAATCACTTACAAATGCCTTCTACCAGCACCTACAGGACTGCATGGATCAGGCAATCCCAAACAAAACAAAGACTCTTTGTACCAAAGGCAAGCGTCCATTCTGGTGTACCCCAGCCATAAACAAGCTCTACAACAAAAGGAGGAAGCTACTACAAGATAGAGCAAAATCCTTAAAAGGGAAGACACCTTTGATCATTATAAGTAAAAAACTAAGATCTCTCATAAAATCATCCAAGGCAAATTTTGAGTGAAAAGTCGCTAAGGACTCAAAAGACAATCATAAGGCCTTCTTTAGCTATGTTAGAAACCTGCGAGGAAACTCCCAGATATGCTCATTATTAATTCAAAATGATGTAAAAATTACTGAACCTACAGACATTGCAAACATACTGGCTGACAGGTTCAGTGCAAACTCTCCCCAAAGGTGAGATAGCTATACCAGAGGATTGTAGCCCCCCAAACATCTCTAACGCTCAGGTGAGAACTGCTCTCTCCAAGGCAAAAAACAGCATTCATGGGACCAGATGGTGTCCCAGGTTGTGTGCTCCACGAACTCAATGAGGAATTAAACCCGCAGTTAGGGCAGCTGTTTAATCTTAGCCTCACCTCAGGATACGTGCCCAAGGAGTGGCGTACGGCAACTGTAGTCCCACTTCACAAAGGCGGTGCCTCCACCGACCCTGGAAATTACCGTCCCATCAGCTTGACAAGCCTGATCTGCAAAGCTATGGAGAGGATCATAATGGAACTCATAAATAAAGACATACGGGACTTGCAGACTTTGGATCCGACCCAGTTTGGCTTTGTCAAAGGCAGATCATGCCTTTTAAACTTGGTTGACTTTTTTGAAACAGTCACCAAGGCCATTGATGAGGGAAAGGCAGTCCACACAGCCTACCTCGACCTGGCAAAGGCTTTCGACACAATACCCCACTCAGGTATCATTGAAAAACTATCAGATTAAATGTAAACCCATACGTCACAAGATGGGTTGCAAACTGGCTAAGTGACAGAACACACAGGGTCAGAGTTGCTGGCGCCATGTCAGACTCAAAGCCTGTCACAAGTGGTGTCCCACAGGGCTCAGTCCTGGGCCCACTCTTGTTCGGCATCTACTTTTCAGAAGTACAAGCAAACACAGGAGGGTTATGGCTGACAAAATTTGCAGATGACTGCAAACTGGGCGCCATAGTTGAGAACACATCTGACACAGATATCCTTCAGAAGGGTCTTATAGAAACGGATAACTGGTGCCAGAGCCATGGCCTAAAGTTAAACGCCAAAAAATGCATAGTCATACCCGTCGGGAAAAACAAGGTTACCCCTAGCTACCATATAGGCAGCAATCCACTAAGCACAGAAGAGGTTATCAGGGATATGGGGACCCAGGTTGACAGTAACCTTTCGTTTGACACTCACGTTGCCAAAGTAGTTAGAAAGACCTTCTACATTGCCCACCTGATCATGAAGGGATTCACATCTAGATCAAGGGAGGTCATCGTCCCCCTGTATTCATCACTCATCAGACCAATGATTGAGTACAATGCCCCATTCGGAATGTATCTGACACAACACCTGCAGCAACTGGAAAGGCCCCAAAAGTTCCTCACCAAAAGGATAAAGGGTCTCAAAAATATGTCTTATGCTGCCCGACTGAAGGAACTCCAGCTCTATTCAGTCGCTTACCGTCTGCTCAGAGGCGACCTGTGCCTGACATACAAGGCCATGTCCAACCCGGAATTGATGAACATGCTTCACCTCAAAAAATCTCGATCCCTCAGAACTACAAGGGCGGGAGACTTAAACCTTGACACGGTTATTAATAGGATGTGCTGGAGGGACAGATTCATCACCCAGAGACTCCCTATGCTGTGGAACAAAATCTCGGTACATGTGAGGCAGAGCACCTCGCTGGCTTTGTTCAAGAGAAATCTTGACCAATGGATGGGAGATCGCAGATATACCCCAGGAATTATCTCAGTGTCACTGCTTGACAGAGGCACAGCAAAATAATGGGCATAGTATCCTTCAAACTAAAGGGGTGGCGAAAGCCACAAAACTCTGGGCTAGGCTTATAAATGCCCTTGGGCAGATAGCCTAGTATGAACCTATGAACCTATAAAGCAATGTCCAGTACGGAGGACATGATTGTTATGGTACTCACCATCATCCAAACAAATGTCCAGCACTGAAGACAGTAATGCTATGGTACTCATCACCTAAACTAATGTTTACCACTAAAGGCAGTAATGCCATGGTACTTCCCCATCAATGAAACAAATGTCCGAAATCAAAAATGTTGTGGCACTACTCATCACTGAAACAAACACCCAGTACTGAAGGCAGTAATGCTATAGTACTTATCACTCAAACAAATTTCCAGCACTGAGGACAGGAATGCTTTGGTACTTCCCATTATGCAAAATAATGTCCAGCCATGAAGACAATAATGTTATGGCACTCCCCCATCACCCACACAGATGTTCAGCACAGAATACAGGAATGGTATGGTAGTCTGCATCACCCAAACACATGTCCAGCGCTGAAGACATTAACGCTATAGTACTCCCCATCATCAAAACAAATGTCCAGTGGTGAAGACAATAATGCTATGGTACTCCCCATCACCCAAACAAACATCTAGCACTGAAGACAACCATGCCATGGTACGCCCCATCACACAAACAAATGTCCAGCACTGAAGACAGTAATGCTAGTGTACTCCCCATCACCCAAACAAATGTACAGTACTCCCAATCTAGATCTCTTAGATCTAATAATAGACATGTTGCCCAAGTCCATAGACCAAGCAATTAACCCAGTGAAGCAATATATTTGTCATATGTATTCAAATGTTGGAATACTCTCACACATGATGTAAGACAATTCCACACTATGCTTCCGCCACTCTTCTCTTGGTTAAATGTCAAATGTCATTACACCTGCCCTCTATCTATTGCACCCTCTGGGTCTTCTTGCATAAGCTAAGCTTCTGGGCTTTCATTAGAAGACCCAATAGCTTAGCCATTCCTAAAAATTGTTATCAATCTGCTACCTAGTAGTAATGCCTTCAATTCTGCTGCACCTATTAACCTAATGAAAGTTTTTAATATCATTACTACAATAAAAATGATCATTTACATTTGCTGTTTTGCATTGTATTATATTGTCTCGCACTGTATGACATCTTGACAGATTTTTTTTTTTTTTATTTTTAAACTATGGAGCTTTTCTTCCCAGTCCTCCAGTGAAAATGAGTCTGTAATGGCCCAATCTTATTTTCCAGGTAAGCATATGCTAGCAAATACATAACTAAATGAATAAATACATAAAACAAAGTCTGCGTTTTCCCCAGTGATGGTAACAGATGTTTTGACGCTACTGTTTCATAACAAAGCCTGCACTGTTCTATGTTTATGGTCACTGAAGCTCTGACATTACTCTACTATGACGGCACCCTATTATAATGGGCTTCTGCATCAATGAACTTGTACTGACCAATGGGCCTATGATGTAGCAAAGCCTGTGTGTGCTCCATCCTGCTTGCAATTTTAGTTCTTATACCAGATGATTATTATATGTAATAAAGCCTACAGTGTTCCATGCTGAAGGTCACTTTGGTACTCACACTACTGCATTGCGAAGAAAAAAGCTCTTGTATTCCATTCTGAAGGCAACACAGGCCTTGCTGCTACTGTATTATGATGTACCGTCTGTGTGTTTCATGCTGATGCTAACAAATGCACAGACAACTATTATGATGCAACAAAAGCCAGTTGTTTACCAGGTTTAATTGTAACTAAGGCATATACCTTACCATACTATTATGTAACAACCTGTAGTGTTCCATGCTGGTAGTAACTAAATCTCGGACACTATTGCACTATGATGTAATAAAGCCAGTGTGTACTTTGCTGATGGAAACTTCAAGTAATAGGTTCATAGGTTCATACTAGGCTATCTGCCCAAGGGCATTTATAAGCCTAGCCCATAGTTATTTGGCTTTTGCCACCCCTTTAGTTTGAATAAAACTATGCCTATTATTTTGCTGTGCCTCTGTCAAGCAGTGACACTGAAGTAATCCCTGGGGTATATCTGCGATCTCCCATCCATTGGTCAAGATTCCTCTTGAACAAGGCCAGCGAGGTGCTCTGCCTCACATGTACCGGGATTTTGTTCCACAGCATAGGGAGTCTCTGGGTGATGAATCTGTCCCTCCAGCACGTTCTATTAATAACCGTGTCAAGGTTTAAGTCTCCGCCTTGTGGTTCTGAGGGATCTAGATTTTTTGAGGTGAAGCATATTCATCAAATCAGGGTTTGACATGGCCTTATATGTCAGGCACAGGTCACCTCTGAGCAAGCGGTATGAGACTGAATAGAGCTGGAGTTCTTTCAGTCGGGCAGCATAAGACATATTTTTGAGACCCTTTATCCTTTTGGTGAGGAACTTTTGGGGCCTTTCCAGCTGCTGCAGGTGTCGGGTCAGATACATTCCGAATGGGGCATTGTACTCAATCATAGGTCTAATGAGTGATGTGTACAGGGGGAATGACACTATTGTTTCATGATGTAACAAAAAAAAAAAAAAAACTTGTGTACTTACCAATAACTTTCCATCTGTATTGTCCATTTTCATTCTTCAAAGTATGGGTTCAGATCAGACACTCAGATCTGACTCAGCCATTATTCCAGCTTGTGGAGACCAAGAAACTCTTGA
The DNA here is from genome assembly GCF_019279795.1 of Protopterus annectens. Lineage (NCBI taxonomy): Eukaryota > Metazoa > Chordata > Ceratodontiformes > Protopteridae > Protopterus > Protopterus annectens. The sequence continues at coordinate 1,655,486,591 of NC_056741.1, read as the reverse complement.
GGTTCTTTCCTACCCACAATGCACCATGCCTAACTTCCCTGAGGTCATAGTTACAGCTTGAGAGAAACTATAAAAGCATTTTCATAACTGGAATTTAACACAAGGGACATATGGTGACCTTGGAGTCCTTAAAGGTTTCATTCCTCCAGAAGTCGTTTGAGAGAAATGGAGGGGGATGGAGGGTGAGGAATTGAGGAAGAATGGAAATGGACAACACAGATAGTAAGTATATAACTTCTTTATCTGATCTTGTCAATTTTTACTCATTCCTCAACATATGGGACACAGTTCCCAGCTACCTAAATTCCTGGGTGGACTCTAAGGAAAGATATTCATGAGTACGGTTGAGCCAAAGGCAACTCTTCCCCTCGAGACCAGATCTAGTTCGCAATGAATGATAAAGTTATGAGGATATGACCAAGTAGCAGCAACACAGATGATATCCATGGATGTTCTAGACTGAAATACGGTGGAACTAGCAATAGATCTAGTGAAATGAGCCTTTAATGGTTTTGGTAGGGAGAGATTCAATTTAGTGTAGACAAAGAGATGCAATCTGTCAGCCATCTGGCTATAGTTAGCTTTGTGACGGATTCGCCTATTTTGTGATCTGCAAAGGAAACAAAGAGCTGGTCTGTCTTTCTAATTTGTTTTGTTCTGTACAGGTAGAAACGCAATTGTCTAAGAACATCCAGCAAGTCCAACATGCATTCTCCTTTATTTGTAAAGTTTGGTAAGAATACTGGCAGGTTAATGGTTTGGTTAATGTTAGATTCCGATACCACCTCAGGTAGGACACAAGCATTGTCCTTGTGGAAAATCAAATATGTGGGCTTGAAGTTCTGAAATTCTTCTAGCGGATGTAACTGCAACAAAAAATATAGCTTTTCAGATTAAAAATTGTAATCACATTTAGCTGCAGGTTCAAAGGGAGGTTTGCTACGACTTGCAGTGCCAGACTGAAATCCCATGGTGGTACATGATCTTTGTAAGGAGGTCTAAGTAAGAGAGTACCTTTCAAAAATGCTTTGCATAGTTTAGAGGAAGCCAGAGAAGAATTCTGAAACCCCACATGGAAATTTAAAATGGCTGCGATTTGGACTTTAATAGTAGATGAATTAGCACCCTTTTTAAACAACTTGCTAAAAATTCAAGAACAGACTGCATCGGGGCTGAGAAATCTTCTACCCAATTCTGATCTGCCCAATAAACAAACCTTCTCCATTTATGTTAGTAGAGTTTCCTCAGAGGGATTATGGGAAGATAACAGAATGGAACAACAGACAGGCAAAGAGAGCATATGTTGCCTGGCTATTAATGGAATAGGAGAAACCATGCAGTCAGTTTAAGGTTTGAGATGGCCAGGTGAATCATGCCTGTTGGGTGAGACAGAAGGTCTGAAGTCGGATCCAGAATCCAAGGTGGGTATAGAAGATGAGGCCAGTGGAAGGGAAACTAAATCTGTCGGCCAATGGAAGGGGAACTAAATCTGTCGGCCAGTAAGGTGCAATGAGGATGACTTTGCTCTTCAACCTGGCTGCTTTCTGGAGGAATTTAGGAATTAAAGGGGTCAATGGATAAACGTACCGGAGACGGGGGTGGGGGTCAATCAGAGAAAAAAATCTCTTGGTAACTCCACCAATGGGGGGACTAGAGCAAAGAAGCTGCTGCACTTATTGTTTGGGGGAGATGCAAAGAGATTGCAGCAAGGCTGGCCACACTGATGGAAAATCATGTCCAACACTTTGTTTTTGAGAGACCACTCATGAGGTAATAAAATGGACCTCCTCAGTTTGTCTGCAATCATACTGGACTTCGCTGGAATATAAGTTGCAATTAGTAAGCAGCTGGAGTAAATCGCAACTGCCAAAACCTTAAGGCTTCTCAACACAGGGGGGAAAGATTTGGTTCTCTTTTTTTGTTGATGCACCAAATCACTGACATGCTGTCCATTTGGATCATAACTGTTCTGAGAGGGAGAGAGTTTTGGAATGCTTGCTTTCCAGAACACGGATATGCAAGTTGAGCCCTTCAGGGGACCAAGTGCTATGGACCGTCTTCCCCAGAAAATGCCCCCCCCCACCCAATCTGGGAAGGGTCCATGGTCACTATGGCCTTGGGCTGAAAGAGAATGAAAGGATGACCATGCAAAAACTGTTGCGACTGCATTCACCAGGAAAGATAACGTTTACATACCAGAGTTCTTATCTTTGTCAACATGGGTTGAGAGAGAACTGACCATTGTGTTTGTAGGTAGCATCCATTAGAATTCTCATATGATATGCTGCCAAAGGAACTAAGATAATTGCCACTGACACTGACCCCGGGCCTTGCAGAATCAACAGGGCTGAACTTTTGTTACTGAAATTGTTTTCTTGACCTGATTTCTTATTGTATGTATTCTCAAAAGGGGAACAGATGCTACCATAGATACCGTGTTGAACATTACTCTTATGAATTCCAAAGTCTGAGTCAGTTGTAATTGAGACTTGTAATTGATAGTTATTCCAAGTTTGTACTACTTGCTTTCATGCTTGTACCAGTTGATACCTGGTTGATCCAGTCGTCCAAATATGGAAAAACCCAGAACCCCTGCAGTCTCAAGTGAGATGCTAATACTGCCATGCTCTTGGAGAACTCCCTGGAGGTTGTGGTGAGGCCAAACGGCAGCACTTTGAACTGGCAATGACTGGCTCCCAGCTGGAAGCGTAAATACCTTCGGGATTGTCTGTTCATTTTTATATGATAGTACACATCCTGAAGGTTGTCTTTCCTCAGAAAGGGTAGAATGGACTGAGCTGTGACCATCCGGAACTTGGTGTGTTGAACTGATTTGCTCACACACTGAGATCCAAAATCGGTCTCCAGTCCCCTGTTTTCTTTGGCACTAAAAAGAAGCTTGAATAAGGTCCAGATTCTATTTGGTCTGGAGGGACCTCCTGGATGACTCACTTCTAGCAGCTTTTGTATTTCCAGTGCTGCTGCTTTCATCTGACTGGGTGGAAAATTAGGGATTTTCCTGGGTAACGGGAGTGGAAGGGAAAATAATATAACCTCTGGAAATGATTCTCTGCACCCAAGTATCCTTTGTTAAGTTTAGCCAGGCTTCCTGGTGCAGAGATAAGTGACCCCAACTGCCTCCAGAGGAAGGCAATCGGGCCCAAATTCAGGAGCACTGAAAGGGTCTGTCAAAAAAAAAGAAGTTATGTCTTACCATAACATTCCATCTGTGTTGTAGATCTTCATTCATTACTGTTAGGACTTTGGTTCCGTCCTTGGAACCGACACGGCCGTTACCAAGCTGGTGCCAGCCAAAAACTCTCAGCTAAGACCTACCCACAATGCCCCTTCTCAGTCTCTTCAGATAGAGTTTGTCCGCCATTATAGTATAGAAGTAATAAATGAGACAGTAGGAGGTTCTGTCTGAGCAAATACCTTAACTAATAAGGAAATCTTAAAGTCCACCAGAAGTCCAGGCAGGGGGAAGGAGGGTGGGAAGTAATGAATGAAGATTGACAACACAGATGGAACGTTATGGTAAGACATAACTTCTTTATCTGAGGTTATAAATCTTTATTCATTCCTTACTGTTAGGACAGAGTCCCCAGCTACTTGAGTCCTGGGTGGCCCTAAGAAAGGACATTCTTGAGCACCACAGAACCAAAAGATGCTTGTCCCCTGGAGGCCAAATCCAATTTGTAATGAGTGATAAAAATATGAGGTCTAGCCCAAGTGGCTGCTGCGCAGATATCCATAGAGGCTCTGGAATGAAAGGCCACTGAAGTAGCCATTGATTTAGTAGCGTGAGCTTTTATTCTGGAAGGTAAAGACACCTTGTTCTTATGGTAGATGAAGGTGGTAGATGAAAGTAATGGTATTTGAGCCAAGAAGATAATGTCATTTTGGAAATGGGCCTACCCAATCTGGGTCCTGCAAAGGCCACAAACAATTGATTCATTTTTCTGAAAGATTTAGTTTTGTCCAAGTAGAAATGGAGTTGCCTATGAACATCAAGGGTATGCAAAAGGTATTCCTCTCTATTTGAATGATGAGGGAAGAAAACTAGTAGGTCAATAGATTGATTAATGGAAAACCCAGAAATTAACTTGAGCAAAAAGGAGGTGTCAGTACGTAGGGACACTCTTTCCCTATGAAAAATCAAGAAAGGTCTCTTGACAGTCAAGGCCTGCAGCTCAGATACTCTTCTCGCTGAGGTAAGGGCTACTAGAAGTAGAGTTTTCAAAGAAAAAAGTTTCATATCACATAAGTTAGAAGGCTCGAAAGGAGGAATGGTTAATGACTGCCCAATGAAGTCCCAAGGCTCTATAGGAGCCTTGACAGGAGGTTTAACATGTAATACTCCTTTCATGTAGGTTTTGCACAGTCGGTGTGACATAACAGAAGAATTGTCAAATACAGTGAGAAAACTTGCAATAGCTGCTAAATGCACAGTAATTGTCGATGCTGAAGCTCCTGTGTGTAATAGGGTAGTCACATATTGTAGGATCTTCTGAATAGGCATGGAAAAGGTGTCTATGATATGTTCTTTGGCCCATCTGGAGAACCTAGCCCACTTACTAGAATAAATTTTCCTGGTGGAAGGTTTGTGTGAAGCCAGAATAATCTCACGGAGATGAAATTTCAGGTAGCCTGGCAATCATCGGAAGTGGAGAAATCAAGCTGTGAGCCTGAGGCTGTGGAAATTGGGGTGAATCAGTCCCTGAGGATGAGACAGCAGACTTTGGGATTGATCCAGGATCCACGGGGTGTAAGCTGATGAGGCCATAGGAAAGGGAACCAGACTTGACAGGGCCAATAAGGGGCAATGAGGATCACTCTGCTTCTCAACCTTCCTTTGAGCTTTCTGGAGGAATTTCAGGATGAGAGGAAACTTTGGAAAGGCATACAACAGACCCTGGGGGCCAATCATGCATCACAGCATCCCTTGGTGACTCCCCCTGAGGGGTGGATCAGGGCAAAATAGCTTCTACATTTGTTGTTTAGGGAAGAAAACAGGTCACAGCAAGGACTGCCCCAACAGCAGAAGATTTGATCAGCTATTATAGGACTGAGGGACCACTCGCGAGGCATCAGAATGTTCCTACTCAGATTGCCTGCAATAAGACTGGTATGTCCCTGACCTTGAGTAGCATCTTGCCCTCACCAAGAATGATGCCACAGTATAAAGACAAAATGATCAGTTTCAACAATTGGCTAAAGTATTGGTGTCATTCAAAGGGGATCCAGTGTCTGTCAGCCTGGGATGACATGCTCGACAAGCCACGTTGCTTCGCTAGGGACGGCTTGCACCCGTCACCCTTAGGCTTTCGTATACTGGCCAAGGCTATTGCCACCCCCATAGTGCCTTTTTTAGGCAAGGCTCAAAGGACAAACCCACCTCCATAGACAACCCAAAGATAAAAAAACTAAAGGTAATGCTACTCAATGAGCATGTAGACAAAAGCTACAATAGGAAACAGACATACAAGAATAAATCATTTTACAATAATATAAGGAAATTTGGAGACGGGTACAAATCAAAAAGTTTTTTAGGGGAAAACAAGTGGTACAATTACAAAGGGGAAGAAATACAAGAGAATTGACGACATCAAGGGAGAACAACTTGGTAGATTCTATTAATGGATCAAATATAAGTAGTAAGGTCGAACATGAGATTGTTAAACATAATGACATTCAGTATAGTTGGAAAGAGTTCAGTATTTATAATTATACTGACATTAATTTAACTAAAGAAATGTTTCAGTTATTATCCAAGGGAATGAAATATATTCCAAACAATAGAGGAAATTTGGTAGAATATGTTATAGATTTTAAAAAGTATTTAAGAAAATTAAATTTAGCATTATTTTTTAAAGGAAATAACATAGTATCTACAGATGAATTCAAGAAGAGAAGCTGTTTCACCCCCCTCTAAACAATACTTTAGCCATATTTGAAAAGGTAGTATTGAAAGAACTATATCAGTACATGGACAAAAAACCTAATTATGCAACTAATTTATCTTATAAGGAATATGAAGTATTGAGAAATATACAGAATAATAATAAAATAAGAATTATGAAACCAGATAAGGGTGGGGGTGCTGTGCTATATAATGTGGATGAATATAATAATAAAATGAATAATATTTTATTTAATTCTGGTAATTATTTAGCAACCTCGATTAAAAAAGTAAATATTGCCTACCATAAGATAGATTTAATGTTAGAGGATTTATTACTTGAGAACAGAATTGACAAGGACCTATATGAATATCTGAAGAATGAATATCCCATTATAAGCACTATTGCTGGGATTCCAAAGGTCCATAAAAATATATTAGAACCTCCCTTTAGACCTATAATATCTGGGAGCAATTCAAAAACATTTCCCTTTGGAAAGGTCATAGATGGTTGGTTGAAAAATGTATATAATAACATTGCACACATTGTAAAAGATTCATGGGACTTCCGGGGTAGATTGGATAATGAACTTATTACTAATGATTGTATTTTGCTGACAGTGGATGTAGTGGATCTCTTTTCCAGTATTCCACTGGAAGAGGGACTTTCTAGATTCCAGAATAGTGTACAGAAATATAGCAATCTTGAATGGGACAGAATAAGTGTTATAATGGAGTTTATTGAGATTGTATTATCGAATAATTATATTATGTTTCAGGGTGAGTATTACAAACAGGGTAAGGGGGTTGCAATGGGGGCAGCTTGCGCCCCCATGTTTGCAAATTTATTTCTCTTGAATTGGGAAGAGGAATATATTTTGGACTCTAGTTGGAAGTCACATATAAATTGTTATTTGAGATTTTTAGACGATGTTTTTATAATATGGAAGGGCAGTGAAAGTTCAATAAAACAATTCATTGAATATTTAAATACTAGAAATGATTACTTAAGGTTTACATACAGTATGAACAGTGAGAGTATAGCCTTTTTGGACACGAAGGTTACAATAGTGGGCAAAATTTTTAAATCTAACTTATATAGAAAGGACACCTTCAGTAATGACTATCTGGAGTTCACTAGTTGTCATTCTAAGCAACAGAAGAAGAGCATTATTAAAGGGCAATGTATACGAGCTGCCAGAATGACATCATCTTTTCCGGATATGCTTCTTGAACTTGATAAAATAGGAAAAATGTTTAAAATCAGGGGTTACCCCACACATATAACTGATACTGTTAATTATGTGAAACAAGAATGGGGAAAACAAATACAAGCCTATCTTAGGGACAAAGAGAGATGAGGGAATAACTTGTAATAAAACAGTTGAACCTAACGAATTCATTAGAGCTTGTGTTATCCAATATGCTCCGGATGTACAAAGTGTGAAAGAGTTAATTGAAAGGAATTGGAATATTTTAAAAACAGATGAAAATGTATATAAGGTTGTTGGGAAGGGGCCTAAATTTGTGTATAGGAATGGGTTAAATCTAAAAACCAGATTTGGTATGGCAAAAGATATTACTAATGTCACAGTTAGGGGCACCTCAAAATGTGGGAGGTGTAACCAGTGTAGATATATTATTACAGCTAAGAATATTACACTAGAGAACATAAATAAGACAATTATTCAATTTTGTAAAGGAAATTGTAGGACAACTCGGGTCATATATTTAGCTAAATGCAATACATGTCCATGTTATTATGTTGGAATGACCACTAGATGTCTTAGAAATAGGATTTATGTGGGGCGTGGCCAAGGATGAACACAGGATAGCAGCAGATTTCTTCAGCGCCACCAATTTCATTACACTGACAGGAATTAATTACTTAAAAAATTAATTTTTGAAGTAATTTTCTTTCTAAATATGTTTGTTTTATATAGTTCTTGAACTATATCTAAAAAAGAAAGGAAAGTTTAACAATATTCCTGTCAGAAATCACTTTGGAAATTTTCCTGTCAGTTTATCAGTCTGAAATGAGTTCCAGTAAAACAAATTCTCAAGACTCCAGCATCAAGAAAGAACTTCAGTCTCTGATAACTATAATCCAGCAATTTACTGCTAAGATGGATAAAATGGATACTAAAATAGATACCTTCATAGAAAAAACTACAAAACAAATAGACTTGTTACATATAGACCTGCAACAACAGAAGATCCAGATGACAGGCATAGAAGAAGCTGTGAATGACATGGAAAATAGAATCCAAGAAGAGGAAATCAACATTGAGTTTCTGCTGAAACAAAATACACATTTACAAACAAAGCTGGATGACCTGGAAAATAGATCTAGGCGCAATAACATTAGGATTTTTGGACTGCCAGAAAATATTGAAGGTAACAATATTACTTCTTTTTTAACAACATGGCTCCCTAAAACTTTAGACTTACCAGAAGTATTCTCTTTTGGTATCGAAGAGCACATAGATCTATAGCTAATACTAACTCTAACAAAAACTATCCTAGATCAGTTATAATTAGATTTCTATCATCTTTTGATAAAGAGATGGTTCTTAAATCTGCTTGGGCTAAAGCTCCTGTTAAGATTAATGAGACAACTGTGCGTTTTGACAATGACTATTCTTCCTTGGTAATAGCTAAAAGAAAAGTTTTTCTGCCACTAATAAGGGAGCTTAAAAAAGCACAGTTTAAAACATACCTTCTGTTTCCTGCCAAGCTAAAAATCTTCCTTCCTGATGGTCCTAAAATTTTTGATGACTTAGACTCTGCTTTACTGTTTATCAAAAAAAATAAGATTTTGGATAAAATAGAGGAAATGGAATGGGTTAGTCCTTCATTAAAGAGACTGGCAACTGAAACTTCGTGGAAGACTTTAGAGAGGAAGAAGAGACTAAAAAACAAATGATTTGTTCTATGTTTTTTTTCTTTTTTTCTCTCATCATTTTACTTCATTATTAATCTTTTTAAATATAGTTCCTGCATTTCCAGAAAGCCACAAATATTCTGAAAAAGATTTAATCAAAGTTATTCTCTGTGTGCAAAGAAATGTTTTGTTTCATAACCAGTCAAAATATCTGAGGAACTAATAACAAGCTATTATTCAATTTGTTTCTCTTTCTGAAAAAGAGAAGTAAGGTCAGTAATTTGATACATTTTTTTTCTTTTTTTCTCCTTTTCTTCTTTTCTTTGTTTAAACAATGACATTCTATTTAGATTATGTAGTGGGTAAAGGGTGGGGAGGGCAGGAGAGAAGAGTAATGAAAATATGATTAATAGAATAATAACATATTTATTCCTTGTAAAAAGTTTATATGTTCTTCAAATGCTATTCCTAATTATACTTTCTTGATTATACTGCTTATGCTTGTTTGTAAATAATCTGTCATGCTTTAACTAATAATAATTAGAACTAAATAATAGTAAATAATATGTTTTATTTTTAACTCTATTAATATAAACAGTAAGTAATATTCCATTGTATATACTTCTTATAGCTTTCTCTTACATTTTTTTATTTCTGCTTTACACTCTTATTTTCTACTCTCTTTTTCTTTTCTTTATTCTTTCTCTTTATTTTTTTTTCATATTAATATATAGAAATGCTTTTGATCATATAGAGACAGTAAATAATAAGATTTGCATAAAAATTGAGTTGGTACAAAAATATTGAGTTTTATTACTTATTAATAACTTTGGGCTTAAATTTCACTTACATAGAGGCTGTAATAACCTGTAAAATACATCACAAAAGTTTTGTCATGTTTAGATGCATTTACACTGCTAAATGAATGTTTGTCACTAGTTTTTAACAAGTTTCCCGCCAAAATGTTAAGGGAGACAATCTGGGATGTGGGCTACCTCATGAACAGTGTCCTTGAGTTGTTTTAAAAGCTTCAACTCTCAGAATTCTCACAGAGAAGCTGAAAGCAGTCAATTTGACCTTTGACCCAGATATCACACTGACACATCACAGATTCAGGAAGAACACTCTACCAGGAAGTAGAACTGATGCAAATGCGACTATGTGAAGGAAAATGAACTCTAACATTTAAATGTGAGTTATTTTATATAATTACTTAAATATCTATGCTATAATTCATAAAATATGTCAGTTATAATGATTTTAAATGATGCAGTTTCTTGTAGTAAGTAAATGTCTTATTTTAGAAGGCATAGAAAATGAAACATTTATTCAAGTGTTTTGAAAATCTACTTGACTGCAGCATACTAATCTGTGTTAAAACTTATGTTCCAAACATATACATTACTATAACTCATTTAATTCATCTGATTGACAAGCATAAATAACTTTATAACTCTATTCTGGAAGAAATTGTCATGTGATATATTTTAAAGCAGTAGTATAGACATACAAAATACAGATGGCTCTTTTGCAATAATGCAAGTGTTTCTGAGAATTTGCATAACTATGCAGTATGATTTATAACAATTTCTATAAATATAATATTTTATTCTATTGACAATAATGAGTATGAGTAAAATGCTCATATACAAGCAATTCAAGGTTTTTTTTGGAAGCTGTTGACTGCATTTACATGACAGAAAATAGATGCAACTTAATATATGTAATGTCTGAACCATATTAGCCAAAGTTTTTGATTTAAATGAATGTCAGAACTTATTTTTACATACTTTGAATAAATTAATATGTAAATATGCCTTTTTTTTCTCTCTCTCTCTCTCTCTTTCACTCTCTCTCCCTCTTTCACGTCTTTTATTTCTCTCTCCTCTTGGTTCCTAATATCAAGATTATTTGAATGCTATTTGAATACAAGTGTATTATATTACATAGATGTATATAGTAGTATGAATAGTTTAAAAAAAAAAAGTTTATTTTACTTTATATGATGCTGTTTTATCAAATGTGTAGTCTTGTCTTGCTAGATAATTGAATTGAAAGCTGTTAATTTAAGTTAAATATAACCAGTATTAAATTGATAAGGTGGTAGCTGAGGTACTGCTGCTTAGGGTAGGGGGTTAACTTGAGTGGTAAATACTACTCTAAGTTGGAGTTTATAACTCCAGGCTGGATGCAAGGTTTAATCCTTACATTATTTTCACTTGTTCATTGTTATATGTATATAGTTTTGACATCCACAATATATTTTGTACACTCATTGTCACTACAAACAAAATTGAATCCTATACAAAATCCCATAAGAGATTCAATAAATACAGCTATATTTAAAGGTACACCTAAAGGAGGAGATGTAACATTACTTATGTTGTTATTTGTTATTTTGATGATAAGATTCTTAAGTTTTAGAAATGCCAAATGACATCTTTAAAAGGAATTTCTTTAAACATTAATGGATTGAATAATCCGTGTAAAAGGGCAAGCCTAATAAGATACATTAATTTACATAAGGCCAACTTAGTCTTCCTGCAAGAAACCCATCTCTTGAAAAAAGATATTGATAAACTAGCCACAAACAAATATACAGTATTGGTTAGTTCAGAGCACACTCAGAAAAAAGAGGAGTGGCTATTTTATGGAATAAAAGTATGCCCATTCCTAAAACCATTAAGTCTTATCAGGATGACAAAGGAATGTTTTGTATGGTTACAATACAAATTAATGGGAAGACTTACACTTTAATTAATGTATATTGGATACCTGGAATTGGTATTAATACAGTGAAACATCATCTTGATAAGATCATATCATTCTCTATAGGAGATATTATTTTAGCTGGTGACTTTAATTGTATACTACATGAAAGTGATACTACCACTATAGGAAAAGAAGAATTACATCTAATGCAAAACATTTAAATGATTTTGCTAATTCTTATCATTTGAATGATATTAATAATCAGATAGATTCAAAATCATTACCATACACCTTTTTTCTAACAGATACAAAACTTATTCAAAAATAGATAGAGTCTTTATTTCTAACCAGATGGTAACAGATTTAATTAATTCCAAAATCATTTCATGTCCTATATCTGATCATAATTCAATTGTTTTTGAATTCATGATAAAAAATACTCATAATGTTCAGATCAAAAGGATACCAGCATACTTAACTCAACTAAAAGACTATAAAGAATATATACTTTCAGAAGTAAAACATTTTTTAGACATAAATAATACTCCTGAAGTCTCCATTGTCTATGTTTGGGATGCCTTAAAATCATATCTATATGGACAAAGTATCAGATGGTATAATAATAAAAGGAAATCTTGGGATAAGGAATTGTTAGATATTCAAAGTAAATTAGACTCTTATAAACATAATAATAAAGAAAATATTATGGACAAGAAAGTTATTGAAGAAATAAACAAACTGAATGAGAAATACAAAGAAATTTTAACTCATAAAGTTAAAATAACTTTAGAGAAATACAAGTTTTGTCTTATTCAATAAGCCCCAAATACTTACATAGACTTAAAAATAAAACAAAAAGGTTGAATAAACAAAACCATATCAAAGAAATCTTTTCTCTAAGGAAAAAGAAGAATGTTTCTAGTATACCAGAAATACTAGATGAATTTAGAAATCACTTTCACAAAATCAACCATAATAACATTAACATGGAACCTAAAGATAAAATAAAGGAGTTTATAACCACAAACATGAATAAAAAGCTTAATAAACAACAGATTAAACTATTGGACAAAAGTATTTCATATACAGAGGTTGTTACACAAATAAATAAGCTTAAATCAAACAAAGCACCGGGTAATGATGGTATTATACCAGAGATGTATAAAATCCTTTCTAAAAGTACATATTCATTAATACATAAGGTTTTTATTTTGGCCCAAACTGAGTTAATAACCCCCCTATCTTGGCAATATACATTTATTTCGCCAATTTTAAAACCTAATAAAGATCCAACTAGATGTACTTCATATTGGCCCATCTCATTACTTAATGTTGATTATAAAATGTTTATGAGTATTTTTGCTGATAGATTGAAGACAATCATCCCCGGCATTATAGATATAGATCAGACAGGCTTCATTGTAAATAGAAATACTTTTGATAATATAAGAAGAACTTTAACATTAATTGATTTTGCAAATAAGAAAAATAAAGATTTGACACTTATTAGTCTTGATATAAGTTCAGCATTTGATTCAGTAAGTTTGGACTATCTGTTTACCTTACTGAAGTGCACAAACTTCTCAGATGCATTTGGAAATCTAATTGAGCATTTATACAAAGGAACATTGGCTTATATTAAGGTAGGAACACATGTTTCACAAAAAATACCCATTTTTAAAGGTACAAAACAAGGATGTCCACTTTCTCCACTATTATTCACTTTAGTAATGGAGCCTTGGGCTAATTTGATCAGAAACAGTACTGACATAGAGGGTTTTGAAATAGATGAAAATACAACATCCAAAATTCAACTTTTTGCAGATGATGTTCTAATTACATCAGCAGGATCTAATTCTTCTATGCAGTCTCTATTTGATAAAATGATGAATTTTAAAAGTAATTCTGGTTTAATATTCAATGAAGAAAAAACTAAAATACTACCTATATATATATATATATATATATATATATATATATATATATATATATATACACAAAAATATATTCTCATTAGTGATTTTACTAAATATGTACCCAATTCAGGTCAGATAACTTATTTAGGTATAATACTATCTAAAGATATTAAATCTATTATATATAATAATTATAATACATGTTTTCTTAATATACAAAATCTTTTTAATACCTGGAATAATATGTTTTTTACTATGGAGGAGAGACTTACAATTATTAAAATGATAATATTCCCCAAGATTTTATACTTAATACAATCAATAATACTTCCACCTACAAAAATAATTATCAAGAAACTGAATACACTAATGTTAAATTTCCTATGGGCACCTAATAGACCTAGGATTGCATTAAAGAAACATACTAATAGCTGGTCTCAAGGGGTATTTCTTTTCCAGACTTTAATTTATATACTATCTCTTCTATTGTAAAAGTTATTACTTTATTAATAGATCAGTCATATGTCAAAATGGAAAGATTATTGGGAGCTAATTAGTATGCACTTCATGAAAATCTCTAACACATAAAAATATGATTGTAAATAACTCCATGTTATGGTTACTAAAGGAATTTTGTACTTCACCTATTACACCTAAACATATGGTTTGTTACCCATTAAATATTATTATTAGCTATCGTAACTTTATATTCATGCACCCTAAGTATAGGGAATGGAATTTTATTATATTCCTATAATGTATACTCAGGGTATGCTTTTGTCATCTACTTCTGAAGGAACTCATTTAGCTATAGATAATGATCTAAAGTACTGGTATCAGTTGATATCTGATAATAAAGTTAAAAATCTAGATTTCTTAAAACAAGAATTTGATCTAAGAGAAACTTGCTGGTTAGAGGTTCAGACCTTTAGACAACATCTCATTAATAAAATAGATCTAATGTCTATAACAGTTAAAGAATCTATTCCAACACTGATTGATTACTTGATATTAAATTTACAACATAAAGTTTCTGATAAAGGTAAACTTTCATACATACATAAAATTATCAGACAAGAAACTTTTTACAGTGTAGATACATACTGGAATTATTTCACTTCTATTAATGGGGACCCACCAAATCAACAAGATAAACAATATATATTGGAATCTGCCTATAGAACTACGTCTTCCATTGTCTGGAGACTTTATACATGGAAATTTTTACATAGATCTTTTTATACACCTTTGATGATGAATAAAATAAATAATAAAGATAATCTATGTAAGAGATGTAATGTAGAAATTAATGCTGACTGGGCTCATATGTTTTATGACTGTATAAAATTGAAAGAATACTGGAAGTCAATTAATGAATTTTTGCAGGCTCTTTTTACAGATAATTTCATTATTTCTAAATCTCTTATATTATTCAACACACCTGTACCGCAAAGTGTTCTAGCAGTGGCTAGGAAAATAATAACCAGAAATTGGATTTCAGATACACCTCCTTCGTTCAATGAATTTAAAAATGTTATGAATATAGTGTGCCATATGGAAATAAACACAATTAGGACAAGAACAAATAGAAAAACATCTTATTATATTGTATGGGATAATTTACAAAATTTGTTAAAAAAATCCGAATTTCAATAGCATGGTATTTTAGTATAATTAATTGATCTGATTGTAGTGGATGTCTTTGTAAATACTTTAGTTGTTTTGTTGAATGTTATAATCATATCAATTTTTAATTACTTGTATAAAATTGTTATGATATTTCTCTTGTATGTTAAAACAATAAACCTGTTTTGAAAAAAGAAATAGGATTTATGAACATTTGTATAAAATAAAAAGACAGGACAAGAACAATGCTCTTTGGAGGCATTGTAATAGTAATAAAGATTGCAATTCATTCAAATTTGGTATTTTGGAACACATTAGGTCAAACCCAAGAGGCGGGAATATCAAGTTGCGTTTAATGGCGAAAGAAGCCCGATGGCAAATTAAATTAAATGCTTCAGAAATGCCAGGGCTTAATGAAACAATATCAATTAAACCTATGTTGGAGAAAAACAGATAGAATAGATACTTAGGAAGGTGTGCATTTTAGTATGATAGGTATCAAAAGTTTAGCTTAGTAGGTGAACAATAAGTTGTCCACCTTATATACACATTGGGTTTTATGCATAGCACTGTTTAATATATATTTATATATATATATATATATATATATATATATATATATATATATATATATATATATATATTACAAATTGGTTTTTGTATGCACAATTTTAACATAATATTTATTGTATTTATTGGTGTAAATTTGTTGATAAGATGTAATATATAATCAATGTATTAAGTATGGGTTAATTCCATGGGTTTACGTATTATTTAAGATGATGAAAAACTATTTGTTAACAACTATTCAGATTTGTATTTATTATGTGGGGGAATCAGGCACTGAGCACTTTAAGAATTAATTTGTGGATTGTAAATGAATCAGAGTTACTGATTGGTGAAGACAGTTATAAAAGTGAAGTATGGCAGTTAAAAAATGTTCTGATGAAATCTACTGTTGTAGATGAAAGAGCTTAACCAGACTTGCCGTAATTTTAAAAGTGTCTTCAATAAAAGAAACAATTTTTATTCCATATCATGCCAGTGCTTCATATTTTGACTGGGACTGTTTTTAACCTTCGGGTGTTGTCGTGGTAATTGGTTGGACTGACCGGTCACTGTTTCACATTTGGGTAGTAACAGAAACCTGGTTCACGACTCCTGAGAGCACCCCAGCACTACCAGGTTATTCTCATACCATGCGTTTCGGCCCCAAAACTCAGACCGAAGCACAAAAGGAGGGGGAGTATCTATATTCAAAGATACCTACACCTCCAGGCTAGTGGCACTGCACAAAGCATCGGAAACCATCCATGTGCAACTAACAGCAGGCAAAACTGCCTTTCAGTTTGTAGCCTGCTACAGAACACCCTCCCTATTACAGGAACCCCACCTGGCATTCCCGAGAACACTGGAGAATATGAAGGTCTCTCCAAACACTATGTTATTGGGTGACTTCAACTACCCAAACATTGACTGGGAAAACTACTCAAGCCCAAACACCCTCGCCCAACGGTTCCTTGAATTTATAAACTCTAATGCAATGGAACAACTGGTCACCACTCCCACAAGAGGGAACAACATATTGGACCTGATCATCACCAACATGGGGACTCTATGTTCCACACCAAAGATAAACCCCTCATTGGTAAGATCAGACCATAAACAAATTTCCCTGGACATCCATATCCCGTCCCCACCCCCAGCCAAGGAAATCACTGTAAAGAATTTCTCCAAAGCCAACATTGCACTTCTCAAGACTGAGGTGGAATCCTTCAAAGCCCCTGGGCCAGAGGATAATACAGCCCAATCCGCAGAATCCTTTACAAATGCATTCTATGAGCACCTGCAGGAATGCATGAATCGTGCTATCCCAAATAAAACCAAGACTCACTCCTCCAAAAACAGGAGACCGGTCTGGTGGACCCCGGCAATAAATAGGCTATACAACAGAAGGAGGAAGCTACTACATGACAGAGCAAAATCCCAAAAAGGGAAGGCATCTCTGATCAGTATTAGCAAGAAACTTCAATCCCTTCAAAAAATCATCAAAGGCCAGTTTCGAAAGAAAAATTGCCCTAGACACTAAAGATAATCACAAGGCCTTCTTTAGTTATGTCAGAAACATGGGCGGAAACTCCCAGATATGCTCTGAATTGTTGCATAACGGTACAAAATATACCGAACCTACAGACATAGCCAACATCCTGGCAGACAGATTCAGCACAAACTTCTCCCCCCCCTTCCCCCCCAAAGGAGCAAATGCCTATCCCAACTGAAAGTAACCTCTCTGACATCACAGATGCACAGGTGAAAGCTGCCCTCTCCAAAGCAAAAAACACAGCATCTATGGGACCGGACGGTGTCCCAGGCTGTGTCTTACACGAGCTCCAAGAACAACTGAACCCTCACATTAAGTCACTGTTCAAACTTAGCCTTACTACAGGATATGTACCCAAAGAATGGCGTACAGCTACAGTGGTCCCACTCCACAAAGGTGCTGCTACAACGGACCCCGGAAACTATCGCCCCATAAGCCTGACTAGTCTGGTCTGTATAGCTATGGAGCGTATTATCATGGAACTCATAAACAAAGACATTGGGAGCATCCAGACACTGGACCCTACCCAATTCGGCTTTGTTAGGGGCAGATCTTGCCTCTTAAACCTAGCCGATTTCTTTGAAACAGTTACCAAAGCCATAGATGAGGGCAAGGTAGTTCACACAGCCTACCTGGACCTTGCAAAAGCCTTCGACACAATACCCCACTTGGGCATCATAAATAAGCTTGCCAGCTTAAATATCAACCCCTACATCACAAGATGGGTTGCAAACTGGCTCCGAGATAGAACCCACATGGTCAGAATCACCGATGCCATGTCCGAATCCAAACCAGTTACAAGTGGCATCCCACAGGGCTCAGTTCTGGGACCTCTCTTGTTCGGTATATACTTCTCTGAGGTTCAGGCTAACACGGGGGGATTATGGCTGACAAAGTTTGCAGATTACTGCAAACTGGGGGCCATAATCGAATCTCCAGCTGACACAAGCATCCTCCAAAAGGGTCTCACAGAGACAGATGCTTGGTGCCAGAGCCACGGCCTCAAGCTAAATGCTAAAAAGTGCATAGTCATCCCCTTTGGGAAAAACAAGGTGCCCACAAATTACCACATAGGTGGTAATACATTAAGTACGGAAGAAGTAATTAGAGATTTGGGGACCAACGTAGATAGTAATCTCTCCTTTGATAATCACATTGCCAAAGTGGTTAGAAAGACCTTTTATATAGCCCATCTTATCACGAAAGGGTTCGCATCTAGATCAAGAGAGGTCATTGTGCCCCTCTACTCACCAAGAGGATCATGGGCTACAAACAGATGTCCTATGCAGCTCAACTAAAGAAACTCCAGCTCTACTCAGTTGCTTACCGCCTACTCAGAGGCGATCTATGCCTGACGTACAAAGCCATGTCAAACCCAGAATTAATGGACATGCTCCACCTCAAAAAATCCAAGTCCCTTAGAGCTACACGCTCCAGGGACCTAAACCTCAGCACAAAAATAAATGGGACATGCTGGAGGGACAGATTCATTTCCCAAAGGCTCCCCTCACTCTGGAATAGAATCCCAATTCATGTTAGACATAGCCCCTCGCTGACCCTCTTCAAGCGAAATTTGGACGCATGGATGGGAAATCGCAAATTCACCCCTGGGATCTCTCCTGTGTCCCTGCTAGACAGAGGCACAGTAAACTAATCTTAAAAGGGTACCTTCTGTGACCTACTTTACAGAGGCACAGTAGGCTAATCTAATAGGGAGGTGGAAGCCAAATACACTCTGGCTAGGCTTATAAATGCCCTAGGGCAGATAGCCTAGTATCTACCTATGAACTCCTGGGAAAATGCATTGCTATGAAAAAGCGGTTACCAACGCCAAGTGCCAAATTCTCATGGCCTCCCGACATAGGGGGTAAGACCTAGTTCCGCCTTGTTTGCTGATATACCAGACTGACATGTTGTACGATTGAATTGCAATGGTCCCAGAAGGAAGGGATGTGTGGAACATTTGCAATGCTAAGAGAACTGCCCTCAATTCCAGGACACTTATGTGTAAATCGGTCTCCATGGGGGACCAGGTGCCTTGGACCATCTTTCCCTGGAAATGCCCCCCTAACAGGGAAGTGTCCGTGGTCACCGTGGCCCTGGGCTGGGGAAGGCAGAATGGTCGACACCAAAGATTTGATTCTGGCTTCATTCACCAAAGCATTTCTTTCTTACAAAGGTTTGTAAGGCGTATCATGTGGTTGAGAGGGTGGGTTAAGATAGACTATTGTGATGAAAGGAGCCACTGTACTAGTCTCATGTGCAACCTCGCCAATGGAACTAAGGCAATGGTTGCTGCCATAGATCCCAATAGCTGTAGTACAAGGCGTGCTGGTACAAATGTCTGTGGAATGAGGGCTTTAATCTGGCTTATTTTTGAGAGCCTGTGAGGAGGAAGGGAAGCTTGACAGGACGTTGCGTCGAAGATCGCGCCAATGAATTCCAGTGCTGTTGTTGGAAACGATTATGATTTGTCCATGTTGATCGTGATACCCAAGCGAAGAGCAAGGCCTTGAGTGTAACAGAGACTGAGAATGAGAAGATTACTGGTCATGGCAGTAAGGAGCCAGTCGTCTAAATACAGAAACACCTGGAATCCTTGTAGTCTGAGATGAGCTACTATGACTGCCATACATATAGTGAACACTCTGGGGGCTGTCGAGAGACCAAACGGCAGTACCCTGAACTGATCGCGATTGGCTCCCAGCTGGAAGGAGAGAAATCTCTGGGAGCGTTTGTCCATCTTTGTGTGGTAATACACATCCTGAAGGTCTATAGAGCACATCCAGTTGTCCTTCCCCAGAAAGGGGAGGATGGACTGTACCATGACCATCTGGAATTTGAGGTTTTATGAATTTGTTTAGTAAACTGAGATCCAGGATTGGTCTCCAGTCCCCTGTCTTTTTTTGGCACTAAAACCCAGATCCTCTCTGGTCCGGTGGGACTGGCTGGATGACTCTTTCTTAAAAGCTTTGATTTCTAAGGCTGCAGCCTCCCTCTGACTGGGCGGAACATCGGGGATTTGTTTTCCGCATCTGGGAGTAAGATCAAATGGGATACGATAGCCTCTGGATATTCTCTGCACCTAATCATCCGTTGTTACGAGTTGCCAGGCCTGTAGGTGCAGGAAAAAAAAAAAAAAAAAAAAAAAATCGACCCCAACTGCTTCCAGAGGAAAGCAATCAGGCCGCTGTTCAGGAGCGCTGGAAGGGTCGGCCGGAGAAGGAATCTCTAGCACCCTCGTTGCACGAAGCCCTCTGCCCCGAAAAGGCAGTCTTCCGGATGAGTTGCTCCCTCTACCCTGGGGGGATTGCTCATCACGAGTGTCACAAAATGATCCTTGGGGCTTCTTGAACCACAATTTTCCTCCCCTCTGGTTCCTGGAGTAGGATCTCTGGGGGAGTGGAAAAATGTATGCCCAAAGCAGACAAGGTCTTTCAGTCCTTCTCACTATGTGATAGTGCATCTCTTATTTTGGGACCAAAAAGGGAAGATTCGTCAACATGAGCATTAACAAAGGAAGATTTAAAGGGGTCCACGAAATCACACAAATGCATCCAAGTATGCCGTCTCATGACTATGCGTGATGTGGCTGCTCAAGCTGCCCCCTTGGTGGTGTGAGAGATCAAGCGGATCGAGGAGTTCGAGATGGATTCCAGGGTAGCTAGCCGAGAGGGAACAGTATTACGCACCTCCTCAGGCAGTATCCCCACCAAAGAGGCATACATTTCAGAGATTAGGTCTCTTTGGAGGCGAGCAGTGTGCCAGATAATTCAGCAACCTGATGGCAAAGGTCGCTGAAGTATAGGCCCGCTTCCCTAGTCTGTGGATAGCCCGAGACTCCCTGTTCAGGGGATGAACAGTGGAACTATCTTCTGCCAGTTCCCTCTTGGCGGCTGCCGCCATGACCATGGAATCAACTACCAGCTGCTTGGACCAATTGGGCTGGTCTTCAGGGGTGGATAAAATTGTATTTGGCCTCCGGGGGACAGGTTCTATGTTGTCCGGGGTTTTCCAGGCACACTGCACAGTAAGTTTAACAAGCTCATCTGCAGGTGGGGTCACCCAGGAAGTAGATGGCTGAGCACGGAAGGCCTGCAAGAGCACCGATTCCGCTGAAGGGATGGAGAGCTTCCAGTCTCCCCTCTGCTTGAGGATCTCAAGAATCTTCCAGGGGAGACTGTGGGGACCCTTCTCCCTCATCACAATTGGAGTCTTCAGTGATTGATTCCTCAGGGGAATCAAGATGCTTCCTCTTGCACAGTTTTTTCGGGGTGGCTCCCCAGTGAGATCTTCTGAGGAGGACTCCGGAGAAAGGGTTCCCTTCAAGGGAAGGTCTTGCAGCTCCTGTGCTTGAGATCCCAGAGTAGGGGGTTGGGACAGCTGCATGCTAGAGGGGGGGTTCTGGTGTCGATGCCAATGGTGCCAACTGTGAGTCTGCTGAGGCAAGGACCCTCTCCATCACCTGGAAAGCAGGCCTGCCCAAGAGGGATGGGAATGACAACCTCAGAACCGGTGTCACACCCCACCCTGAGGAGGCCACCTCAAGGTGAGGAGCTCCAAGAGGACCGGTAGCTGCCGGGGGAGATGTGGCCGTAATGGTGCCACCGAAAAAATAGACGCCGAACTAAAAGCCACAATGCTGACAGCCCAATCACTGATCCAAGAGTGCGCCAGTTCCAACAGACCCGTTGCACCAAGAGTAATCGGCGCAGACAGGGAAGCCTCCGCTGTCACAGCAGAGACAGAATGCACTGGGATGGCCATCGGTACTGAAGTCTCCGGGACCTGGGAGGAGGCCGGAGGAGGATATAAAGGGGAATATGCCATGAAAACTTCCATTCCAAGAGAGAAGGAAGACCTAGCAGGGGTGGGTAATCCACTAGCTGCCAAAAAACTGGTCCATAACCCTCACTACACCTTGTTCTGAAAGACTCCTGTTGGATCTGAAAGAAGCTACCCTAGTAGATTCAGATCTCTCAAGAAGTGGACTAAACTGGTGTCCCAAAAAGGGGTAATCAGAGGGAGAATATCTAGTTCTGGGAAGGTGTTCGACCTTCGGAACAGACAGTGTCAGTAGAGCCGTATAGGACACAGACACAGTGGCCAGGGATGGTGCCGATGCAGGTACAGTAGTTGGAGCCTGTGTCAAAACCAAGGTCGGCACCGAAGGGGATGGTGCCAAAGCTGGTACAGTGGTTGGAGTCAGAAACAAGGGCGGCACCAAGGGAGAAGACATGGAGCCTGGTGCTGAAGTCGTCTGCGCCAAAAGTGTGGGAGAAGCCCGTTGTTAACTCAGTTCCGAGGAAGACAGATGTCGGAAGAGAGTGACTCCGTTTCTCTATGTTTCTTCACATCCTTATGCTTAGGAGGTGGTGAGACCTCCGTCCCAGAAAGAGCCTCCGAGAAGGGTGTTTTCATCATAGCCTTCAGAATCAACTTGTTCTTACGCTCAGCCAATGTACGGTTGCTGAAGCTAGAACAAATATCACAAGATATACTGATGTGGTCAACGCCCAAACAATAAACACACCGGGCATGACCATCTGAGTTATTTTATGCCTGCACTTCCAAGTTTTACTTTACCAGACATCATGAAAAAACTACACTATAGTCCTAAACTACAATTTACCCAAAATCAGCAAGGTTAAAAATCTTCTTCTCCTCCTCCTTCTCCTCCTTCTTCTACTTCTACTACTTCTTCTACTTTTTCTACTACTTCTCCTTCTTCTCCTACTTCTTCTACTTCTACTACTTCTTCTCCTTCTCCTCCTTCAACAGATAGAAAAAGGAGGGGTACCAAGAAATACCACAAAGTGGAGAGGGACAGTACCAACGATGGTAAGAAAAAAGCTACCGAAGGTAGAGAGTAGGTTTTAGAGAGAAAGTAAATAAATATATATATGTGTATATATATATATATATATATATATATATATATATATATATATATATATATATATATATATATATACATACACACATATATATGTATATATATGTATACATATATATATGTATGTATATATATATATATATATATATACACACACATATATGTATATATATATATGTATGTATATATATATATATATATATATATATATATATATATATATATATATATATATATATATATATATATATATACACACATATATATATATATATATATATATATATATATATATATATATATATATACACACACATATATGTATATATATATATATATATATATATATATATACACATATACATATATAGGTTCATAGGTTCGTACTAGGCTATCTGCCCTAGGGCATTTATAAGCCTAGCCAGAGTGTGTGTGGCTTTCACCACCCCTTAGGATGAGAATACTACGCCCTTTTAGGGTTTAGTTTACTATGCCTCTGTCTAGTAGTGACACAGAGATGACCCCCGGGGTACGATCTCCCATCCACTCGTCAAGATTTCTCTTGAATAGAGTCAGCGAGGGGCTCTGCCTAACATGGACTAGGATTCTGTTCCAGAGTGTAGGGAGCCTCTGGGTTATGAATCTGTCCCTTCAGCACGTCCTATTTTTTTCTGTGTTGAGGTTTAAGTCTCTTGCTCTCGTGGCTCTGATGGATTTGGATTTTCTGAGATGGAGCATGTCCATTAATTCCGGATTGGACATGGCCTTGTACGTCAGGCACAGATCCCCTTTGAGTAGGCGGTATGCGACTGAATAGAGCTGGAGTTTTTTCAGTCAGGCAGCATATGACATATGTTTAAGACCCTTTATCCTCTTGGTGAGGAACTTTTGGGGTCTTTCCAACTGCTGCAGGTGTCAGGTAAGATGCATCCCAAATGGGGCATTGTACTCAATCATTGGTCTGATAAGAGAAGAGTACAGGGGCACAATGACCTCTCGATCTAGATGTGAAACCCTTCATGATAAGGTGGGCAATATAGAAGGTCTTCCTAATCACTTTGGCAATGTGATTGTCAAATGAGAGGTTACTGTCAACCTGGGTCCCTAGGTCCCTGATTACCTCTTCCGTACTTAATGGATTACAACCTATGTGGTAATCTGTGGGTACCTTGTTTGTCCCAAAGGGTATGACTATACATTTTTTGGCGTTCAGCTTAAGGCCATGGCTCTGGCACCAATTATCCGTTTCTATGAGGCCTCTCTGAAGGATGTCTGTGTCTGCTGGAGTATCAATTATGGCGCCCAGTTTGCAGTCATCTGCGAACTTTGTCAGCCACAATCCTCCTATGTTTGCCTGTACCTCGGAAAAATAAATACTGAACAAGAGGGGTCCCAGGACTGAGCCCTGTGGGACACCGCTTGTGACTGGCTTAGAGTCTGACATAGCTCCAGCAACTCTGACCTTGTGGGTTCTGTCCTTGAGCCAGTTTGCAACCCATCTTGTGACATATGGGTTTACATTTAAGCTGGTGAGTTGTCTATGATGCCTGAGTGGGGTATTGTGTCAAAGGCCTTTGCAAGGTCAAGGTAGGCTGTGTGAACTGCCTTACCCTCATCAATGGCCTTAGAGACTGTTTCAAAAAAGTCGACCAAGTTCAAAAGGCAGGATCTGCCCTTGACAAAGCCAAATTGGGTAGGATCCAATGTCTGTAGGTCCCCAATGTCTTTGTTTATGAGTTCCATAATGATCCTCTCCAAAGCTTTGCAGACCAGGCTCGTCAAGCTTATGGGGCGGTAATTTCCAGGGTCTGTAGAAGCACCGCCTTTGTGAAGTGGGACCACTGTTGCCGTACGCCACTCTTTGGGTACGTATCCTGTAGTAAGGCTAAGATTAAACAGCAGCCTTATGTGTGGGTTTAGTTCCTCTTGGAGTTCATGTAGCACACAGCCCAGGACACCGTCCGGTCCCATTGATGCTGTGTTTTAGCTTTAGAGAGGGCGGCTCTCACCTGGGCATCTGAGATGTTAGGGAGGCTACACTCTGCTGGGATAGTTATTTCTTCTTTTGGGAGAATTTGCACTGAACCTGTCTGCCAGAATGTTGGCAATGTCAGTGGGTTCAGTGTATTTTGTGTCATTTTGGACTAACTCTGAGCATATCTGGGAGTTTCCACCCAAGTTTCTAACATAGCTAAAGAAGGCCTTGTGATTGTCTTTTGTGTCTTTTGCGATTTTTCTCTCAAAGTTGGCCTTGGATGATTTTATGAGTGATCGTAGTTTCTTGCTAGTACTGATCAGAGATGCCTTCCCTTTTAGGGATTTTGCTCTGTCATGTAGTAGCTTCCTCCTCCTGTTGTAAAGTTTGTTTATGGCTGGGGCCCACCAGACCGGGCGCCTGCCTTTGGGGGAATGGGTCGTTTTATTTGGGATTGCATGATCCATGCATTCTTGAAGGTGCCCGTAGAAGGCATTTGCAAAGGATTCAGCAGTGTGGGTTGTGGTTTCCACTGGCCCAGGGGCCTTGAAGGATACCACTTCAGTCTTAAGAAGTGTGAAGTTGGCTTTTGAGAAGTTCTTCACTGTGGTCTTTTGTGCAGGGGGGGGGCGGGATGTGGATTTCCAGTGAGATTAATTTATGGTCTGATCTTACCAAAGAGGGATATACTTCTGGTGTGGAGCATTTTGTCCCCATGTTTGTGATGATCAGGTCTAGTATATTGTCTCCTCTTGTGGGAATGGTGACTAGTTGTTCCATTGCATTTGAGTTTATGAATTCTAGGAACTTTTGGGCTAGGGTGTTTGGGCTTGAGTAATGTTCCCAGTCTATGTTTGGGTAGTTGAAGTCTCCCAAAATGATGGTATTTGGAGAGACATTCATACTCTCCAGTGTCTTCAGGAAGGCTGTGTGGGGCTCCTGAGTTTGAGAGGGTGGTCTGTAGCATGCTACAAACTGTAAGGCAGTTTTGCCTATGGTTAAGTTGCACCTGGATGGTCTCCGATGCTTCGTGCATTGCCACTAACCTGGAGGTGTGGGTATCTTTGATGAAAATGGATACTCCCCCTCCTTTTGTGGTTCGGTCCAAGTTTTGGGGCCGGAAAGCATGATATGAGGTAAAACCTGATAGTGCCGGGGTGCTCTCAGGAGCCTTGAACCAGGTTTCAGCCACTGCACAGACATCAATGTTCTCCATACGGAGGAGGGCTTCGAGGGCGTGCATCTTGAGGTTTAGACTTCTGGCATTGAGCAGCATTACCCATAGTTTTTTTCCATTTGTGTTTTCTAGGGAGGTAGGTTTGTCATTTGAGCCTTGCCTAAAAAAGGCACTATGGGGGTGGCAAGAGCCTTGGCCAATATCTGGAAGCCCAGGGGTGACAGGTGCAAGCCATCCCTTGAAGCAGCGTGGCTTGTCAAGCATGTCATCCCAAGCAGACAGACATTGGATCCCCTTAGAATGACACCAGTAATTAAGCCAATTGTTAAAACTGATCATTTTGTCTTTGTACTGTGGCATCATTCTTGGTGAGGGTAAGATGCTGCTCAGGGTCAGGGTCATACCGGCCTGGGCTACATAATCAGAGAGCTCCTCTATGTCTCTTTTCATGTAGTCCAGGGAGGTACGTCTCAGGTCGTTCACACCGGCATGTACAATGACTGAGTCATATTTGTACTTGCTGTGGAGTGACCCAAGTGCTTGTGTTATGTGGCGGATTCCAGCTCCCGACAGGCAGCTTACTGTGACCTTTTCCTTGTTCAGTCTGGTGAGCGGGACATCAGTGTGTCTGACTATGGAGTCACCTATTACAAGTGTGTCTGGCATGTTGTTTGACCTTAAGGGCTGTGACTGTTTAGCACACTGACTTTGAGAACTATGTGTTGCATGTGCTATGTCTTGAGGTGGCGGTTGCTTGGGTGTCTGCTTTGGAGGCCTCTGTTGTTTTGGTAGATTTTTAATCAGCGCCTCAGAGTATGTTTTTGTGAGTTTATGTGTTTGGTTTGCAGTTGTGATAGTTCTATGTGAGACTGGGTTTGTGGTGTGTGTGGTTACCTTCTCCTCCTGACTGGCCTTGCCAGTACTGAATTGAGAGAGCTCAGCCTCCAGTTTGGCTATATAGTTGCATCTCTCGCATATATTTGTATTTGTCGGGAGGAGGAGAGGGTTGTCTGTGTACATGAGGCAACTGTAACATTGCCTCAAGATTCCCAGATTCACCAGCTGAACAGGAGAGGACGCCAGCAACTGACCCTTCGATATGCTAGAAATAGTGAAAAAGATTGCTGTGTAACTGAGTCAGAAAGGACCTATAGGGAAATGGGTACTCACGGGAATTTAGGTGAATGAAGTACTTTCTTTTGTTTAAGAGTGCTTTACCTGTATATAAAATGCTTTAGGAGCAAGTGCTGAACTTTTCAGATGGAGTATAGGCTGTTTAGATTGCAAGTAGAACAGTTCTAAGGGAAAAATTGAAGAGCAGACTTTATGGAGCCAGAAACAGTTTAAACCTGATTAACCGGCGCTGCCCTATGCTGCTCTATTAGCAACTTCGAGCTAATTCGCGCAAAAGCGAGCTTTATAGCAGGGGGTTGAAAAGAGCCAGGAATTGACCCAAAATGGCCAATAAACTACAAGTTGCTGGGCTGGAACCAATCCTCTAGGGACAAATAGGTTGCTCAGTGCTCCCCACTCCCACTGGTGAACAAAGAAGCTTCCTCTTATCCAAATAAGGATATGGATAGCACAGGAACTAAGACAAAGCCCAGAGATCAGCAAAATCTGAAGACTGGACTATTCTAGTTCAGAAAAGCGGGAAAACAAGGATTTTTTTTGTTTTTTTTTTCTTTTTTTACAGAGAAAGGAGAAAAAGATACAGTAACAAACAGTAAATGCTATAAAACGGCTAGCACTTGAGTGTGTTAGCCTAACAATTAAATTAAACAAAAAATAACTTTTTAAAGTGCTAACAGTATAAATTCAACACAAGTACAGTAAAAACAATATGCAGAGCTGTTTTTTAAGCGAAATGCAGTCGAGATGCAGTAATTTATACAGTATATATATATATATATATATATATATATATATACATATATACATATATATATATATATATATATATGAGAGAGAGAGAGAGAGGAAAGATAATCTTTAGGGAAACCTGACTAGAGGAAGGTAATTGTATAGCAAAATCACAAAAAAACACTTTACACCTAGCTTGCGAGAAGGCTTGGCACATCTGACAAGGAACACGGCAAACGAGATCTAAAGAAACTGAGAGGGGCATTGTGAGTAGGTCTTATCTGAGAGTTTTTGGTTGGCACGAGCTTGGTAATGGCCATGTCAGTTCCGAGGATGGAACTGAACTCCTAACAGTAAGGAATGAATAAAGATTTACAACATCAGATGGTATCTTTAGACCTTTGGGTTTGTGGACCTCCTCTGCCATGGGGCTTCTTCTGACATTATCAATCACCCCTATGCTTCTGGGGGAACTACCTAGACATATGTCTTAGAAAGGACCCAGAGACTTTTTGAAGCGCATCTTTTGACCTCTTTGTTGGTTCCTAGAAAAGGTCTGCTGAGTAGTCGAAAAATGTACGCCCACTGCAGAAAGGGTCTTTCTATCCTTTACACACCTGGAGACTGTGCCTTTTACTGTGGGGCCAAACAAGGAAGAACCATCAAAGGGAGCAGACGAAAGACTATTTGAAGGGCTCCGCAAAAATCACACAGGCACATCCAGGCATGCCTCCTGATGAAAACGGATGAACCCACATCCCTTGAGGCACCTTCTGCAGCATGAGAAATGCGCGTCATGGATGAATTTGCAGTAGATGGAAGGGTAGCCAACTGTGAGGCCACAGAAGTTTAAGCCTCTACAGTAGTGGACACTGAAAGGGGTTCTTTAATCAATTTTTTTTTCAATTTCGTGAAATGTGGCAAGTAGTTCAGCAATCGGAGAGTAAATGTCAATGAAGCATATACTTGCTTCACAAATCTGTCCAGAGCCCTAGATTCTCTATTAGGGGGATTGACAGTGGAACTCTTATGCAAGTCCTTCTTTGTAGCTGCCTCCACTACCATTGCATCAACCAGTACTCCCTTACTTCAATGATCCCTTCCTACTGGTGGAGCCAGAATTATGTCTGGTCTCTTGGGGATCAGTTCAATCATATCAGGTTCCTTCCATGCCTGCTTAGACACCAAATCAATGAGGACATCAGTGGGCAGAATTACCCAGGAGGTAGACAGGACAGTCCTGAAAGCTTCCAGAAATACTGACTCCTCAAGTTGGGTTTTGAGCAAATAGTCTACCCTTCTGTTTAAAGACCTCAAGGATGTCTCCAAATGAGATGTCATCAGGTGATTATTTGGGAGACCCTTCTTCCACAAAGTATCCTTGGTGACAGACTCCTAGGGGAAGACCAAGTGCTTCCTCTTACACTTCTTACTAGGGACTTCTTCAGTAGGACAATAAAGAGAAGTATCAGAAACGATGACAATACCCAAGGTCTGGAAGCTCTGGATTGGCTGTCCCAATGTTGCAAAACGCAGATAATCATGGTGCAAAGTCAGTAGAAATGTCAAGGGAGGATCCAAGAGGGAGGGACCCACCTGACCTGCCGGAGCAGAGAAAACTCTCTTCACAACCTCAAAGGCAGGCCACGCAGGACAGGAGGAAGCCAATGGAGCCAAGAAAGTGAGTTTCTGGCCCACGACCTCCTACTTCTCTAAGAACTGTCCACCTTAGATGGAAGCCGGAGCTGAGCTGTCCAATGGCAAAGCTCTGAGTGGAAGAGACCGCTCTGAAAACCTTGGAAGTCTATTCCATCCTCTTGGATCTGAACTGGAAGCCTTGGCTTCGAGAGCCATGTGGATCCAAAGATGGGGCCAGTGCAATCAGAGTAACAGTTGGATCAGAAGACAAAGTTGTCCTCGATCAGATCAGACAAAGAAGGGCCCGGAATGCTCAGAGCCGAGGACCTTAACACCACAGGCTGGGTCAGAGAAGGAGTTGTGATCAGTGCAGTAGCAGCTGGATGGTTTTCCTGACCAGAGGGGGCAGGAACTGTGAAGATTCCTACTGAAATTGCTCAGTGAAGAACATCATCATCATCCTTTCTATATTTGCCTCCGTGAGACTTCTGGAGGAGTGAGAGGACACCACTGAAGGAGACAGTGTGCCGCTCCAAAAAGGGGAGGGCACCCTGGATGGGACTGGATCCACAGAGGAAGAATACGAAGTTTGAAGCAATGGCTTAGGATCAGAGGACTTCGGATCCAATGTGTGTTTTGTCAGATCGGAGGAAGGACTTGCCAGATGCCAGCTCAGATCCAAGAATGGCCAGATTCCAGGAGATGTTGGATCCATTTTTGATTTCTTTTTCTTTGGTTTCAAAGAAGTTGAAGCCATGGACTCTTAAGACCTGGACCTTTTTGAAGGGTCCTTGGATTTTGCCTTGGGAGACTGAACTCCAGCAATGGCTTTGGAAAAAGGAGATGGCAATAATCCTTTTATTATTAGTTTCTCCTTTCTATGATAGCTGGTTTGAACCTACTGCGACTGTCACATTTCTGGTCTAAGTGCTGCCTCTAAACAGTACACACATAAAGAGTGGGCATCAGGTAATGTCATCTTGTGCCCACATTTTGCGCATATATTAAAGCTTTTTTTTTTTTAGACACACCTGTAAAAGGAAAAACTTCAAAGATCAATACACGTTAGGTTCAAGCAAGGCACCCTTTTATTACTTGCAGCAAGGAGACAAAGCATGTAGGTACAAGGTTTGTCTAACTTTCTGGTGGTCAGTATATTATTCTTATACAGTTCTCTTCATGTCACATAGAAAATGTTACTAATCTACTGCTGACGTAGTTGGACACAGCTTTCTGTATGTTACACAGAAAATGTTACCATGCTTATTGCTGACATGGTCAGATTATTGCTGTCTTGCAAAAACATTTGAGAAAAACAACCTGGCCTTGGGCTTATTTTAGCCCATCTTGTCTCTTCAATTCTTCCATTGTACAATTCTAATACATGCGATACATTTTGTCTAGATTCAAGGTACATTTCTAGCTTTGGTACAAGTAGTGCTGACTATAGTTTAAGCTTTCAAACATCTATTGTTTTCTTTATCAAGACTTCTAGCAGCTGCACATTTTCTCATGGCATAAGCAGAAATAGAATGTCTCTTAAGTTTCCGGTAGCTGCACATATTTTCATTGCATAAGCAGAATAAAGTGTCTTTTATTGTTTCTAATAGCTGTGCAGATTCATGCAGTATGAACAGAATAAATGTATTAACCCTTTTAAGCCTTTAATGTACTAAGCATGCACATTGCTATTATGCATTTTCCTAACATTTCCCCCCTTTTAATACTTTTATTCTACTTTCAAATCACGCATAAACAGTGTTTTCTTCCCTTAACCTCTTCCTACTCAGGATTTGCTATTAAGAGAGTCATTTAGTTTAAACCCATGAAAGCATTTTCAATTTTTCAGTAACTCTTCGAGTTCAGCATCTTGGTATAAGGTTTCCGAAACTGAAATGTCTACAAAATGTTTGATTAGTCCTTTTATGCAGGGGATGCAGCAGCACCCACACACCATCAGTAGAGCTATCCCTACACAGATGGCAATCAGATCAGGATACTGCCCCACCCCCCAAACAATTTCTGGAAAAAGTCCGTTAATGGATTTGGTCCTGGTTTGGTCATGGCCGACACCTGCTGGATTACCTCAAGATGGTTGTTTATCTCGTGTTTGTGGTCAGGAATATACAAACAGCACTCGTCCTGGATTACAGCGCACGTACTTCCTCTCGCCGCTAGGGTGAAGTCAAGAGTCATGCGATTTTGAAGTACCACTGTTCTCATGGCAGTCAGTTCATCGGTTACCAATTCTAGGGCAGAAAAGGTTGCATTACTCATTATTTCGAGAAGCTTAGACAATTTTCTCAGTTCCCAGATTGATTTCATTGCTCCATATGCTGGTAATATGCCTGCCCACGATATGACAATATCACTCAGATCCATGTGTGATAGTCCTTTGTTATTTCCAGGGCCTAAGTCATGATGGTACTTCCAGGGTGCATTGATTTGTCCCACTGGATTGACAGGCTTCTTGATTTCTCAGACATTCTGAATATTCCCTTGAGGTAAAACTGTCGTGTGTCGTATGGCCGGAACCAGGTATTCCAAAAAACAACTGCCGGACCAATTCTCGGGTAGCCATTTATATGCTTTTCTTCCGCATATAAAGTGACAATCTTCCACTTTAGTAGTAACTTTACTATACCCTTGCTCTGCATGAAACATTTTTCTGTCGATTATAGACAGTTGTTTGTAGAGATCAGCATTAAGTTTTACTTCTTTAATTGTCCTATGCGTCAGTTCAACAAATGAATCATAGCTTGTGTTGCAATAGAATTTGATGTTATCGGAATTAGAGTAGCATCTATAGGGAACAGTTACATTGCAATAGCTCCAACCCATCTTGACTGTATCAGTCTTATAAAAACACACAGTTCCTTTCTGTCTAATAGACAGGTGCAATGCTACCTTATCTTTTGATATGACATCTGATGTATCATGAATTAAGTTTTCCCAGGTCTTGTTAGCCCCTAGGGGAACTGCAGTTAACAGTAGCCCCCATATGCTGTTGGTAAAGCCGTGCAAATCCAGCAATTCGAAACACTGAAGGTTTCAGCATACACATATTTAATTGCCTGGTAAGTATTAAAGTTCGGGCGCCACTCTGCACGCTTATTTAGTTCTACTTGCGTGGCTGAGAAAAGAAATGGCCATAATAAAAAGATTACTGTCACCAGTACAGTCAACAGGATGGTCATGTAATATTTTTGTGGAAACGGTTCTGCATTTCCATTTTCTCCGGTTCTTCCAAGTAGGTGTATTTGGATCTTACTGGATTCAGTCATCTTATTTTGGACACGTGATCTTACTCTCTGTCCTAATAGGACCTTCAGCACAGATGGTTTCTTCACTGGGTTTGAGACGGATCAGTCCTATTGATCTGACCCCCCTTTGTAGCCAGACTTTGTGCTTAGGGTCCCGATGGAGAGGTAAGATCTTTGTCCAATTCAAAGTTCTTTACCAGCTTGCAGTGCGTCAGGTGTATCCACGAAGCTCGTTCTGCTATTTTGACTGCAGTAGGTGTCGAAAGAAGCACCTAGTAGGGACCTTCCCACCTTGACGATGCCCAGTTCTTTCGCTTCACAATTTTAATCCATACCCAGTCACTGCCACTTCCGATGTTTCGGTTTGTTTTTTACATAAAACAGAATTTGACTGCAACAGATGTTTAGAACTCAACAACTTTTTCATATGTTCAGCTAGTGTAAAATCGGCTTCCTGGTCTGATGACATGAGAAGTTTCCACTGGGGTGTACAATAAGCTCTTCCGAACAGTTTTTAAAAAGGAGTCAATCCTTTTGCTGTAGGGACAGTTCTCATGCTCAACAGTGCCAGGGGTAAACAGTACAACCAAGTTTTTCCTGTCTCCGCTATTCATTTTCTCAATTTGCTTTTTAATATACCATTATGCCTTTCAACCAGCCCTGCAGACTGTGGATGGTATGCACAATGATTTTTTAAAGAAATACCAAAATGCTTACTTAACTGCTGTATGGTTTGATTTACGAAATGTGTACCATTGTCACTGTAGATTCTTTCCGGAATGCCAAACCTAGGAATAATTTCCTTGACAAGTTCTTTTGCCACTGTAGCTGCATCTGGATTTTTGGTTGGAAAGGCTTCCACCCACCTGGAAAACATATCTATAATGACAAGACAATACTTTTTATTTTCACATTTGTTCAATTCTATGAAATCCATACAGATAGTGTGAAACGGATATGGTGGTGTGGGGAAACTCCCTTGCTTGGGCTTTATCGCCCCCTGTGCATGATGTTTGTTACAAATCTGACACAAACAAAATTTTTTAGAGTAGTTTGTAAATCTGTACGTTGTGAACACTTGGTTCACCAGCTGCACCATCCCCCCTGTTGAGACATGGCATTGCCCATGGCTCAACAATGCTGCTTGGGGAAACAAATTAGAGGGGAGTATCAGTTTTCTTTCTTTAGAGATGTACAGCCCTTTTACGAGGATTGCTCCTCGTTTTATTCATTGCTGTTTTTCAGCTTGCGTAGTGAGTGTCTGCATTGTTTTTAACATGTCTAGATCTAAGGTTTCAGATGGTTGCAATTCCTTATTTAAAATAAATACTTCTGTGGCCGCTTGTTTTGCAGCTGTATCAGCTCTCGCATTACCTTTTGAAATCCTATCCTGTTGCTTGGTGTGAGCTGTACATTTGCAAATGGCCACTTTCTGAGGTAACTGAATAAGGAGTTATGTACTCACCATAACGTTCCATCTGAGTAGGTAAACTTCATTTGTCAGCAACCTATGGGTATCGGACCCATATCAGATCAGAGCCAGCAGCTTCAAACAGCTAAGATCCGAGCTCCAGGCTCCTCCCCTTTACCCATAACCCCCTGCTATCCCTTCCTGACCTCAGATCGAGTTTGCTCATAAGCAGAAACATACAGAACCAAAGAACCATCTCCAAACTCCAACCTAAAGGCAATCCACCAAGAAAAGCAGCATTGCTTTGAGTATCCATATGGATCAGGGGGAAGGAGTGGAGGGGGTCAGTTGCTGACAAATGAAGTTTACCCACTCAGATGGAACGTTATGGTGAGTACATAACTTCTTAATCTGAAGTAGTTAACTTCATTTGTGCATCAACCTATGGGACAGAGTCCTCAGCTACCTAATTCTTAGGAGGTCCTCAAGGAAGGATGTTCCGGAGCACTGCAGAGCCGAAGGATGCTCTCCCTCTAGAGACAATATCCAATTTGTAATGGTTTATGAATGTATTAGGTGAAGCCCAAGTGGCTGCTGAACAAATGTCATCCAACGAGACCCTAGATTGAAAAGCAGCAGAGGTAGAGATTGATAGAGTAGAATGGGCATGGATATCTTGAGGTGCAGACCGGCCCGAAGTCTCATAAGCCAGAAGAATACATTGTGAAATCCATCTGGACAAGGTGACTTTTGATACAGGTTTTCCCAAAGTGGGTTTAGCAAAGGATACAAAAAGCTGGTCTAATTTCCTGTAATCAGCTGTCCTGTGCAAATCAAACCTCAGTTGCCTATGTACGTCTAGACAGTGTAGCTTGCATTCACCTTTATTCTGGTAATTTGGAAAGAATACTGGTAAATTAATAGACTGGTTGATATTGGACTCCGAAGCAATTTTGGGCAGAAAAGAGGGATTGGTCCTGAGTGAAACTCTATCTTTGTGAAATATTAAGTACGGTGGCTTGGCACAGAGGGCTTGAAGTTCTGAAACCCTTCTGGCCGAAGTGATGGCAACAAGAAAAACTGTCTTCCAAGATAAGTATTTCAGATCCACTGAAGATGCAGGCTCAAAAGGAGGAGCTGTCAGAGACTGAAAAACAAGGGTTAAGTCCCAAGGAGGGACTGCATGCTTAACTGGAGGCCTCAAAAGGAAAGTGCCTTTTAGGAAGGTCTTGCATAATTTAGACGAAGTCAAAGGGCCAAGATCACTCCCGACATGATAGTGAGAGATTGCAGCTAGCTGGACCTTGACCGTAGAAGAACTAGCACCTTGGTCAAATAAGCCTGATAGAAAATCTAACACCGCTGGCAGCGGAGCTGTAAAGGGATCTAAGTTTTGACGCTCCGCCCAAATAGAAAAACGCTTCCATTTGCTATTATAAATTCTTCTCATAGACGGCTTATGGGCGGCAGCTAGTATAGCCTTGACAGGGGACGAGATACCGGGAGTCCTAGCCATCAATGAAACTGGATCAACCAAGCTGTCAGCTTGAAGTTGTCCAGGTTCGGAATTGACAGGCCTGATGGGTGAGAGATCAGATCCGGGATGGGATCTAGAATCCATGGGGGATTCACTAGATGAGACCACAGAAAAGGGAACCAAGGTTGACGAGGCCAGAATGGGGCAATGAGGATTACTCTGCTCCTCAACCGTCAACCGCCGGGCTTTCTGTAAGAACTTTAGCTTCAGGGGAAGAGGAGGGTAAGCATAAAGTAGACCGGGTGGTTCCCCGGGTGGGGGAATTAGAGCGAAGTAGTCGCTGCACTTCGCGTTCGAAGGCGAGGTGAAAAGATCGCAGCGAGGTTGACCCCACTTGGAGAAGATTAACTTTGCTATTCTGGGGTTTAGAGACCACTCGTATGGTGAGAGAATGGTTTGAC
Source organism: Protopterus annectens (assembly GCF_019279795.1). Taxonomy (NCBI): domain Eukaryota; kingdom Metazoa; phylum Chordata; order Ceratodontiformes; family Protopteridae; genus Protopterus; species Protopterus annectens. Next base: position 1,655,450,289 of record NC_056741.1, on the reverse strand, counting down.
TCAGCCTGTCTGCCAAGATGTTGGACTGGCCCGGAATGTGCATCACTATGAGAAAGCGGTTGTTGGACATCTCCCATTCCCACACTCTCATGGCCTCCCGACAAAGTGGATAGGACATGGTTCCCCCTTGTTTGTTGATATACCAGACAACTGACATACTGTCTGTTTTAATCGCAATTGTCCCCAAGGGAAGAAGGCTGTGAAGTGCTTGCAACGCCAAAAGCACCGCTCTCATCTCTAGGACATTGATATGTAAAAGGATCTCCTAATGGGTCCACGTGCCTTGGACGGTCCTGCCCATGCAGTGCCCCCCCAACCCGAGGCGAGAGGCGTCCGTGGTCATTGTGGCTAAGGGATGGGACATAGAGAAGGGGCGCCCTTTCTGGAGGTCCGGGGACTGGAGCCACCATAACAGGGCTTTCCTGCAGACCCTGCTGAGGGGAATGGGGAAGCTCATGGGATGCCACAGGAGGGACCATTGGACTTGCAAGGTGCATTGAAGAACACTCATATTCAAGGGCACCAAGGGGAGAAGGTTGATAGTTGCCGCCATAGAGCCTAACGCCCTCAGGACCAATTCCGCAGAGGGAGCAGGGGATTGAAGAAGGGCCAATATGTGGAGTCTTAGAGTTCGAAGCCGGTCTGGAGTTAAGAAGGCTAGAAGCTGGTTTGTGTTTAATCTGGCTCCAATAAAATCTAGGATTTGGGTTGGAAGAAGGGAAGATTTTTTGATGTTGATCGTGATCCCCAGCCGGGGAGCTAAATGGAGAAAGTAGTCTCTGGCTGCGCATAGTAGATGCCTGGTGGGGGCGGTCAGGAGCCAGTCGTCCAGGTATGGAAAGACCTGAATTCCCTGGAGTCTCAGGTGGGCCGCTACAACTGTCAAGACTTTGGTGAACACACTGGGGGCTGTGGTAAGACCAAAGGGGAGGACCCTGAAATGGTAATGGCTGGCTCCCAGCCGGAAGCGGAGAAACCTCCTGGAGCGTCTGTCCATCAAAATGTGGTAGTACGCATCCTTGAGGTCTATGGAGCACATCCAGTCGTTCTCCTGTAGAAGTGGGAGAATGGATTGGAGAGTGACCATCCGGAATTTTTCTTTGGCTACTGACAGGTTTAGGAAGGACAGGTCGAGGATTGGTCTTAAGTCCCCCATCTTTTTTGGCACCAAGAAGAACCTGGAGTAAAAAGCCTGATCCGGACTGCTCTTTTTTCTAGCAGCTGGAGGATTTCCTTGGCTGCCGCCTCCCTTTGACTGGGTGGGACATCGGGGAGGTTCCGGGGAGTGGAGGAGGGATAGAGAAAAGGTATCTTGTAGCCTCTGGATATGATTTGAAGCACCCAGCTATCTGTTATAATGGACTCCCAAGCTGCTAGGTGCCTCGAGAAACGCCCCCCGACTGCCTCCAGAGTAGAGCAGTCGGGTAACCCCTCAGGGTTGCTGCGTGGGCCGATCAGAGAAAGGTTCTCTGGACCTGAAGTTCTTCGGACCCCCTCTGCCTCTAGGGCGGCGCCCACTCTGTCCTCTTCTGCCTCTGAAGGACAAGGGGTTCGGAGCGAAATGGGATTGTTAAGACTTCCGGAACCACATCTTCTTCTGTCCCTTTTGGTTCCTCGAGAAGGACCTCTGGGGAGCAGAGAAGTGGACTCCGATGGCAGACGTCTTCCCATCTTTCTCGCTCTGGACCAATGTGTTGCTTACGGTCTTGCCAAAAAGGGCAGAACCATCAAACAGGGCATTTGCGAATGACGCCTTGAAGGGTTCCGCGAAATCACAGTGACGGAGCCACGCCTGTCGCCGTAGGATGACGCCCACTCCGCTGGCTCTAGCAGCTCCTTCCGTGGCATGGGATAGTAACTGCATAGAGGTATTAGAGATAGATTTGAGAGTGGCCATTCGGGTTGAGAACACTTTCTTATCCTCCACCGACATGGACTCTGGGGGCGACCCAGCGTATTCCTTAATGAAATCCTGCTGGAGTCGTATCACGTGTGCCATATAATTCAGTGACCTCACAGAGAAGGTGGCTGAAGCGAACACCCACTTCCCCAGACGGTCCATCGTCCGAGACTCCTTGTCTGGAGGATGGACCGAGGAACTCTCCTGGGCCAGTTCCCTTTTGGTGGAGGCCGCCACCAACATGGCATCTACCGGGGCTCCCTTACTCCAACATGACTTATCCGAAGGGGGGCTGAGGATTTTGTCAGGCCTCTTTGGGATGGGCTCCACAGTGTCCAGTTCCTTCCACGCCCTGGTAGTAATCAGGTCTACCAGGGGGTCAGTGGGAGGGGACACCCAAGAGGTAGATGGGCCTGCGTCAAAAGCCTTCAGAAACACATCCTCATCAGAGGAAGGTTTTGGGGCTGACCACCCCCCTCTGATCCAAAGCATTTCCTTGATGTCTCCGAAGTAGACGTCTTCGGGGGGGTGACCTTGGGGAACCTTCCCCTTCCTCCAAGTCTGTGTCCTCTGTCAAGGACTCAGGTGAGTCCAAGTACCTCCTTTTGCACTTGTGTTTGTGAGGGACCTCCTCGGGGGGGCTGTCCGAGGAAGCCTCACCAACTGCATCCTGTTCCGGCAAGGGAACAATCCGGGACATTTGCGCAGGCTGTCCCTGGGACCGGGTGATGGAAGGTAGACCTGTCAGAGCCCACCACAAAAATTCCTTTTGAATGCAAGGTATTATCTGAATGACAGTGTCCATATCTTGGCAGTGCTGTGTCCATACATTTTTGAGATACCATTGTAGCTTCCTCATATGCAGTTTGGCATTGGGAAGCACCAGAATACAAGATGCCATGAACCCCAAGGCTTGAAGGACTGTCCTTGCAGTCAGCCTGGACTGATGAGACAATTGATGGAAGTACAGAGAAAGATTCTTTTGTTTGTCCGGGGTCAAAAGGCCATCTGGGATGCTGTATTCAGTCTCACACCCAGAAAGCACATGTCCTGAGAGGGTACTAGACTGACTTTTATTTACTCACAGATACCCCAGGCATCTTAGCACTGCTATCACATATTGTAAATGATGAAGAGGTCAGTCTTTCCTTTGGGGAAGAAATCAGGCAATGCGTCAAATAAGGATAGATCTGTATTCCTCTTAGCCTGAAGAAAGCTATCACTGGAGCCAGAACCTTCGTGAACACTCTGGGCGCAGTAGATAAGCCAAAGGGCAATGCAGAGAACTGATAATGAGAAGTCCCAGCCCGAAACGCAGATACTCCTGCAACTTAGCCTGATAGGAACATGAAGGTAAGCCTCCTTGAGATCCAGAGTCACCATCCAGCGATCTTTGCCCAGCAGAGGTAAAAGCTGCTGTAACGTCAACATTTTGAACTTGGGAATGTCCAGATAAGTGTTGAGGATAGATAAATCCAAAATTGTCTCCCCGTGTTCCCCTTCTTTGGTACTAGGAACAGGCGAATAAAATCCTAGGCCCACTTCTGGCAGAGGGACCGCTGTATGGCCCCTATTTGGAGCAGCAGAGAAATTTGTTTGTGAGCCCCTAGTCTTTTGCTGAGGAGGAACGTCCGCATGCCTTTGAAAGGAGGCAAGGTATGGAAATAAAACCTGTAACCTTGGTGTATGATATCCAATACCCATCTGTCTTGGGTAATCAAACTCCAATTTTCCTTGAAGAGTGCCAACCTTCCTCCCAAAGGTGCTGCCAGGCAAAAAGGATCTGGCAGCTGAAAAGGTAGGTCATTGGGCCTGTTTACACAAGGACTGGCCCTGCCCTCACCTGAAGATTGTGCAGGTGAACTCCTGTTCTAGGTCTGAAGGAGCTCTGAGCTCTGCCCCCCACCACCTAGATCTACCCCTAGACTGTGAATCATAAGAAGGGTACGCCCCACCCCTTAGCAGGCCAATTCCTACTAAACTTGAGGCTGAACTTGCAAAAATCTTTAACAGCCTGCATAGACTTAGCCTTGTCTTCCATTTTCTTCAAGACTGACTCCACAGGTGAACCAAACAACACATCAGACTGTAAGGGAGCATCCAAAATCCTTGTCTTAACATGGTCAGATAAATTCTGATCCCTCAGCCAGGCGTGCCTGAAGAACTGACCCAGTGGCAGCCACCCTAGACAGGCCTGTACAGCATCAAAACCACATTGTAAAGAATGCTTACCCACCTGTTCAGAGACATGTACCAAATCTTGTAATTCTTTACACTCAATGCCTTCCGCCAGAGCATCTACCTTAGACTTCAATTGAGAAAGAAGATAGTTTTGATATTTCAACATGTGAAACTGGCAATTCAACGCCCTCATAGCTAAGGTGGAAGAAGTATAGACTTTCTTTCCCCATCTATCCAAAGCTCTGGCCTCTTTATCTGGAGGAACCGGATTTTTTACAACAGAGGCCTTGACACCCTTAGGTCCCTGACTAACAGTTTCTGGGTCCGCCTAGGACTCTTATAAAGATATTTATGAGCCTCAGGCACCCTGTAATACCTATCCGGTTTAACAGGAGCAGGAGGCAAAGAATCAGGATTAAGCGAAGCCTCTGCAAACACAACATCCAGAACAGGTGGTATAGCCAAAGGCCTATGCTGGGGTAAAAGCAAAAATTCCCAGCTTTTTTCCTGGAATCAGAAGTCCTGACCTTCCCACTTAAAATGTTCCCTCATGGAATGAAGAGTCTCTGAAAAAGAAAAATCCTCTGGAGGAGAAGCAGAAGGAGTCGAATCATCTGCATCAGAATCAGAATAAGGAGAGTATTCTGCAAGTCTTCAGCAAGACTCTGAAACATCCAAGCCTGCTCAAAACTCCCCAACTCTGGTTCCACCCTAGGCCTCTTATCAGGAGGGGCAAAGAACCTCTAATTAAAGTAATTAAATCTTCTGCTTTTTTACATGTGCTTTTTTTGGCACAGATCCTGTTGAACTAGGAGTGACACCAACAGAAGCTAAACCTGGCCTGCCTCTGGGAGAAGCCTTGGAAACAGAAGGAGAGGGCCTAACCACCCTAGGAAGGGAGGGAGTACAGTAACCTGAGAAGCCCCTTCAGCCTGACCTGCCTCCTGAGAGGCCACATCCTGCAATATCAAAGTCTCCCCTGGGACTCCAGAAGCCTTGCCTGGGTTTAGCAAGACTGAGGATATGACGCCGGTCATGCGCATTTGTACCCCTGCGACGCTGTCAGTCCAGCTCGCTTTGACCGACGCCAGCCTAATACTTTATTATTTCGGGCCGACCGAGGACAGCGGACTACCCAAGTGTAAGGACTGCAGCAATGTGAGATGAAGAACATCTACGCATCATCCGGTCCAAATCTGCGGAGATGCTAAGGGTAGACCTCAACGAGGTCACCGAGGCGGGCCGGGAATGCCGCCTCAATGACCTCAAAGGCGACCGGGTCTCCTCCTCCTCCAGCGAGAAATGAGGAGAACGGTGTCGGGAAGGAGAAGATCCGGAGACCATAGGAGGAGAAGCACGCTTAGATGGCGGAGCAGAGGAAGAGGTCTCGGCTCGACTCTTGTGATGCTTCCGCTTCTCCTTCTTAGCTTCCCTCTCCTCTTGGCCAAGGGTGGGAGGGTGAGTCCCGGCCAGAGGGAGAGAAGGTGGCACTGCCGTAGGAGGACGAAGCAGAGTCCGGGGGCAACAGTCCCACCAGGATCAGCTTCGACCTCCTGTCTCTGATGGCCCTGGGGTTGAACGCTGCACAAATAGAGCAGCCCGAAGTAAGATGTTCAACCCCAAGGCAAATAACACACCGAGTGTGGCCATCTGCTGGGGACAGCTTATGCCCACACTTGGTACATTTGGAAAAGAAAGATTTGGGCGCCTCAGACATTTTCTTAACCCATGCGCTAGGCCTCAAAACACGGACACACCTTAACACACACACAGGGAGGGAATACACTAACTGTGACTAACAAAAACAGTTGTAAGCTAAGCTAACTATGTAGACACACTCACAAAACAATATTTTTAACAAAATATGAAAAAAAAGAAAGATTTTTTTCACAAAACTCCTAGGCTATGCCTGGAAGCTCGTTTCAAAGCCGCTGTTGAGAACCGCAGCGAACAAGATCTGAGGTCAGGAAGGGATAGCAGGGGGTTATGGGTAAAGGGGAGGAGCTTGGAGCTCTGATCTTAGCTGTTTAAAGCTGCCGGCTCGGATCCGATATGGATCTGATACCCATAGGTTGATGCACAAATGAAGTTAACTACTTCAGATTAGATTCTAAAAGATCTAAAATAAACTGTGCATGATTTATAGGTTTGCCAGTAAATGTCATCATTCCCCGGTTTTTCCACTGTTGTGCAAACACATGTACAGTGGAAAAAGCGTACTGGCTGTCAGTAAAGATCTTTGCTAGGGTACATGCCCGTGTCAGGGCAATCAATTCTACTACCCGTGCAGATAAATAGTGTGGTAAAGATTTTGCTTCTACAATCTCAGTATCAGAGACTGCTGCATATCCTACTAGGTTTCTTCCTGCAGGACCCCTTTTGCACGAGCCATCCACGTAATATGTCACCCCGGCATTGTCCAAGGGGACGTCCATGAGATCTTTTCTAGGTAGGGTCTTTTGCTCAATTACCTGCAGGCAGCGGTGGAGTGTGCCGTCTGCAGGGGTTGGGAGCAGTATAGAAGGGTTCAAAGTTGTACATCGTTCAACTGTCATATGAGGTTGGCTCAACAATATAGTCATGCAGGAAAGATGCCTAGCAGTGGAGAGATATGCCACTTTTTCTTGCAGTAAAATGATCGCGACTGCATGGGGCACTCTCAAAGTGAGAGGGTGGAACAAAACTACTGAGGCTGAAGCCTGCTCTGCCATTGCAGCTGCAACTACTGCTTGTACACAGTGGGGTAAGGATCGTGCCACTGGGTCCAGCTGTGATGAAAAGTAAGCGATGGGGCGTTGCTTATCCCCATGCTGTTGTGTTAATACTGATGTCATGTAACCCTGCTTGCAATCTGCAGTCTGGAAAAAACGTTTATGATAGTTTGGCAGTCCCAGAACTAGTGTGGACGCTATTAACTGCTTTAGTTTACAAAAGGCAGACTCTGCCTCTGGTGTCCATTGTAACAAATCCTGCACTGCCATAGGCGTTTTATATATGAAGGTCAGTTAAGGGTGCTGATTCCAAAGCATAGTTTGAAATCCAGCTTCGGCAAAAATTAGTTGTACCCAGGAAGGATATCATTTCCTTCTTGGTAGTGGGTTTTGGTGCTTGTAAAATTGCTATTTTTCTGTCCTCATCTAACGTTCTACCTTCCTTGGATATTACATATCCTAGGTATTTAACCTGTTTTTTCCAGAGCTGCAGTTTGTCTTTGTTTACCTTATGTCCCTCAGCAGCTAAAAATCGTAGAAGTGCTATGGTATCTTCCTTACAATCTTGCTGGGTGGGGGCCGCCAGCAGAATATCAACATAAAGTAAAACCTGGCTACCTCTTGGTGGGTTGAATCCCACCAAGTTGCTTGCCATTTCTTGTGAGAATATCGTTGGACTTTCACAATATCCCTGTGGTAGGCGTGTATATGTATATCTTTTTCCCTGAAATGTAAATGCAAACCAATACTGGCCATCAGGGTGTATCGGTATCGAAAAGAATGCTTTGCTAATGTCTACCACAGAAAAATACTTTTGTTGAGGTTTTAAGTCATTCAACAGGGTGTGTGGATCTGGCACTATGGGTGCCCTTGGTATTACCGAGTCATTTACAGCTTGCAAATCCTGGACCATATGCCTTTCTCCATTGGCTTTTTTAACTGGAAATAAGGGTGTGTTACATGGTGAATCGGGAGATTCTATTAGTATCCCTCCTTTAAGTAAGGATGCTATAATAGGCTTTATCCCTGCCTCTGCATCTTTTCTTAAGGGATACTGTCTTTTTTGTGGTCTGAATGCTGACTTTGGCATGATAGTGACTGGCCCCGCTGTACGAATGAGTCCTACATCTGATTTCCCTGTTGACCAGAGAGTCTCTGGTATACCTCGCAAGGCGTTTTCTTCCTCCTTTAATAGGAGTGTCCATCAGCTGTCTTTGCTAGATTGTAAGTGCACAGCTGGGTTGGTCTGAGTTATCCAATTCAATTTTTGTACTTGTACCCCCTGTCCTGACAGTTCTAGTTCTGTCCATTTCTCCCATCTCGTGGCTTTTTCTCCTAGGTCTGCCCATTTTATATTTTTGTTTTTAGTTAAACTAACATGTGGTAATTGATTAGATTTATAAAGTGCAAAAACTCCTGGGGCAGTGAACAGCTGGCTACACTGATCCCTTCTGTGTCCCAGTACAGGTTACGCAGCATCAATCTATTTGTATGATTCTTAAATAATTCTTTCTCATATTCCTTATCAGGTCCTGGTGTGTTACAAAAATACAGGGTACAGTGCAACAGGTGTTGCTTGTCAATGTCAAGGGAGGGAAACTTACTGATGGCTATGCTCATTAGTTCCTCGGTCACAGTCCCTGGACCAGTCGTAACCAAGTCCTGGCTGTACAGGAAAACATTTCACCCTCCGATTGCACCACAGAGGTATTATTTTGTCGTTGTGCTTCCATACCCTGCATGGTTGGGACTACTGCTATACCAAATATCTGCATGAGGTCTCTGCCCAAGAGATTTACTGGCATCTTGCAGAAACTACAATTTTGCTTTTCTGTGTTAATCCTGAAACTGGATCAGTTATTGCAATGTTATGGGAGAGAGACTCCCGATACAGCTGCCCATTAGCTGCTTTGACCAGTATGTAATCAGGTGACTGTTTTCTGGTAGTTTGGAGGGGTGTATCAGGGTCCATGATGCCTCTGAATCACACAAAAATTTGACCTCCCTTCCTTCTACCAAGAGTGTAACTTCTGGTTTCCTGTCTGCTAAATAGAGTTCCAGGCTCAACAAAGCTAGATCTAATATTTCGTTTTCTTCATTGTCACTAACTTCCTGCAATTCCTCTACTCCCTCTTTCACATTCTCATTTGTCCTTTCTTTACCTGCCCCTTCTGGTGATTCTTGACGACTTCATCCTCCTTGTCTTCCGTTGTTGCCTTCTTATTTTTCCTGCAATCCCTTGCCAAATGTCCCTTTTTACCACATTTAAAACATTCTCCCCTTTTCTTACGCCCTTCAAATTCCTCTGATCGTTGATCAGACTGCTTGTTTCCCTGTGCATTTTTCTTGCCCTTTTTTCCAGACTGCACTAGATAAACTTCTGCTCCGTCCTCTACAGAAAATACTTGAGCTTTCTTTTTCTTTTTGCTATTAAAATGCCTTTCGGCATGTCTAGCATATTCAAGTAATGATTGTAACCTGCTGGTACGATGGTCTACCATGTGTTTTGTAAAAAATGCTTATAGGCGCACTACTGCCTTTCAAAAATGCATTCTTTAATTGCTGTTCATATGAGGAATCTTGCGTTTGATCTTCAGGAACCTGCATTCCATAGTGGTTATTAAAACATTCTAACAATCTGGCATAGTACCGGTCAATTGTTTCACCTTCTTGTTGGATGCATTGATTAATGCAAGTCCAGTCTGCCCTACATTTCCATTTTTCAGAGATGCGGTCTGTAAGACCTTTTACTCGTGTCTAATTCTGCACTGCTATGTGGGAGGGGTCTTTGTGCAGCGTCACGAGGGTTCCAGTTGCCACAAATCATGTACCAATCTGGCCCTACAATTTGTCTAACTACTTTTTCTACTTCTGCTCTGTTAAAGTTATAAAACTTAACCTCATTCCTTGCAAGTCTTCTGAGAATTTTCTAAAATTAATCTTCGGATGGGGAATTCCCTCAGTGGCTTAGATTCATAGATTAGTACTAAGCTAACTGCCCTTGCGAGCCATTTTAAGTCTAGCCAATTATCCCTTGTGAGACTCAAACCCTGCACCATGTGTTTGTACGGCAAACAACTTAACCATTAGGCCACCCTCCCAACCCTTTTTCGGATATCTTCCAGAGTCCAAGGTCTATATACTAAGATAGTTGGGTCCTGATTGTCCTGACCTACCTGAGGATTAGGTACTTCTATAAGCAGGCATATTTCTTCTTCTTTTCCTATAGGTAGTGAATTCTTAACTATTTGCCATAACTCAATATCTTCTTCTGAATTATTTGCCTTTGTTTGGGACCTGGTCCCGATGGGATCTCTGATTTTAGTTAGAGATATTATAAAACTAAAACTATCTATAGTGACCACAGGATATAGTGGGGGTGGACTAACCTGTTCACTCGCTTCATATTCTGGTAAAGGAGACAGAGGTGCTGATGCTATTACTAAGTTATTATCCTCCTTATCTAAAAACATTGCTTTTGAATCTTTGTTCCATTGGTCCCTACGGTTTACTTCCTCCAGCCACCTGTGAGCTTGAGGAATTCCTAACCGCCGTTGCTTTTTTACCTGACCCTTGGAATCGTTTTTGAGTTGTTTGATAAGTTTGATAAGCGAGAATTTTTCTAATTTTCCGTCAAATTCATATTTATTAACCCATTTTGAAAAATATCTATTATCGGCACGTTGCAACTGCATATATTTTGCATCTTCCGTTACCGGCGGGCTCTGGGGTGTTTTTGTGCAATTATTACCCATTTTATTTTACCTTTGATTGTTACGTAACTTCTCTTAATTTTTAACGTGTACCACGGATTTTGTTATAGTCTCTTCAGAATGACTGCCTACTTATTCTGTTTCTCCTGATCTATGACAAGACAGTACTCTTTTTATTCCTGACTGTAAGAAAAATACAATCTGATAAAAACAATACACATCTAATCCCTGATCTGAAACAGAAAACAGAAAAAAGTAGATTCACCTTACCCGAGCCCACATGATTGATAACCGATTCACGGAGACCCGTCCTTCAGTCACAGATCAGAAAGTGGCTGGCCTCTTTTGACGACAATTCAGTCGGAGGACTTTTCATACAAGAAGAACTGATTTGGTTTCTTTCCCCGTACGGTTACAGCCACCTGGCAGTGTGATCCGAGTCGAAGAGAAGGTTCCGGTCTGAAGGACCAATCTGTAAAAGGAAAAACTTCAAAGATCAATACACATTAGGTTCAAGCAAGGCACCCTTTATTACTTGCAGCAAGGAGACATGTAGGTACAAGGATGGTCTAACTTTCTGGTGGTCAGTATATTATTCTTATACAGTTCTCTTCATGTCACATAGAAAATGTTACTAATCTACTGCTGACGTAGTTGGACACAGCTTTCTGTATGTTACACAGAAAATGTTACCAGGCTTATTGCTGACATGGTCAGATTATTGCTGTCTTGCAAAAACATTTGAGAAAAACAACCTGGCCTTGGGCTTATTTTAGCCCACCTTGTCTCTTCAATTCTTCCATTGTACAATTCTAATACATGCGATACATTTTGTCTAGATTCAAGGTACATTTCTAGATTTGGTACAAGTAGTGCTGACTATAGTTTAAACTTTCAAACATCTATTGCTTTCTTTATCAAGACTTCTAGCAGCTGCACATTTTCTCATTGCATAAGCAGAAATAGAAGGTCTCTTATTAAGTTTCCGGTAGCTGCACATATTTTCATTGCATAAGCAGAATAAAGTGTCTTTTATTGTTTCTAATAGCTGTGCAGATTCATGCAGTATGAACAGAATAAATCTATTAACCCTTTTAAGCCTTTAATGTACTAAGCATGCACATTGCTATTATGCATTTTCCTAACACAGCCACAGGTGAAATTCTAAACAATCAGATATCTGCAAAAGAACCAAGATATCTACTGAGACAATAACGAACCAAACACTGACACTAGAGAAAGGAAAGTGCGGAGAAAAAAGGCTAGCTTTTTTTTTTTTTTGGAAACAGAAAAGATGAAAAGTACAGTTTTGTACCTACCATAAATGTAGATGTTCGAGGATCCCATTGCTGCAGTCCTTACTATTGGGTATAGTCCGCATCCAGTCGGCCCGAATACCAGAGAGATTGATCGTCGGTCAGGGCGCATTAGACTGACGTCAGTACGTCAGGGTACTAATGCGCATGACCGACGTCATATCCTCAGTCTTTTCTTGCCCCAGATGTCAGAAGACCCTAAAAAGACAAGGCCCAAAATACCTGCACCAAAAATATGCACAATATATACAAGAAGATATACAAAAAATATAAGCATGAAACTTCACCTACACAACCACCCCTAAACACAGAGGGGAAGGAGGGAGGGTAAATTGACTGCAGCAATGGGATCCTCGAACATCTACATTTATGGTAGGTACAAAACTGTACTATGTTCTTCGCTCCCCATTGCTGCAGTCCTTACTATTGGGTAGAATCCCAAAGCAGAGGTAAGGAGGCTGGCAAATCATAAAGAAGCAGGAGCTGACAACATGCCTTGCAAAACAGCTGTGGCAAAACCAGCCCTAGACTTAGAGTAGATAGGAAGGTGATAATGCTTAGAGAAAGTATGCACTGAACTCCAAGTAGCTGCTTCCAAAATATCCTTAGTTGCCACCCCTTAGAAATGCTGTTGTAGTGGCAGCAGCCCTAGTGGAATGAGGCCTAATCCCAGCTGGAATCTCCTTGCCATGATGGGAATAACAAATGCAATGCAAAAGCCAATCCACCTAGAAATAGTTTGTTTTGACACAGGCTTGCCCTGCGAATTCAAAGCAAAAGAAACAAACAACTGCTGAGACTGCCTAAAATCCTTAGTCCTGCTTAAATAATAACGCATTGCCTGTGTACATCTAAAGTGTGCAAAATCTTTTCCCTTTATCTTGGGGTCTGCATAAAAAGTAGGCAAATGAATAGTCTGGTTTAAAGCCACACTAGAAACCACCTTAGGCATAAAGGAAGGATTAGTACGTAATGATACCCTATCCTTATGAAAAATCAAAAATGGCTCTACTGCCATAAGGGCCTGCAATTCAGACACCCTTCTTGCAGAAGTAATAGCCAACAGAAAAGCAGTCTTCCATGACAAGTATTTCAAATCAGCAGTAGCCGCAGGCTCAAAAGGTTGTAGAGTAAGTTTTTCCAACACAAAATTGAGATCCCAAGCAGGAGTAGGAGCTCTACGTGGGGGTCTCATATTCTTTGCCCCTCTGAGAAACTGCTTGAACAAAGGATGCGAAAACAATGGTGGGTCACAATCATAGTGAGCTGAAATTGCTGCAGCATGAATCTTAATAGAAGAGAAGGACAAACCTTTGTCCAATAACTCAGTAAGGTATTGAAGAGCCGCACTCAAATTAGGCTCAGAAACCTGCAAATTCTTTGCTGTACTCCAAAATAAAAATCTCTTCCATTTTTCATGCACACTTTCCTTGTACTAGGTCTTCTAGCTTCCATAATCACATTTAAAACTTGTTGAGGAAGTTGAGACCTGCTGTGTTTCAACACAGAATATGCCAGGCTGTTAGATGAAGAGAGTGAAGCTTGACATTGAGCAGATGACCATCCTGCTGAGATAACAGATGAGGAATCAGAGGCAAAGGCCATGGAGGCTTCCTACCAGACTCCATAGTAGTGGGTACCAGTGTTGCCGAGGCCAATCTGGAGCTATCAAAATCATCCTTGGCCTGTCTTGTCTGACCTTCAATAGTACCTTTGGAAGAAGAGGTAGAGGAGGAAAGGCATACACATGAAGGTTTTTCCAACTGAAAGACAGAGCATCCACTTTCCAAGCTGTGTGATGAAACCCCTTTGTGCAATACTGTGGCAGCTGGTGGTTTAGTGGAGAAGTTTAACAGATCTATGTCTGAGTTCCCATGACACTGTCAATTTCTGAAATACATGAAGATCCAGTTTCCACTGTGGGGATCCATGATTTGTCTGCTTAACACGCCTGCTAAGGAGTTCTGTGCTCCTGGCAGAAACCTTGCCTGAAGAGTTAGTTGCAAGCTTAGCAGTCTCCCATAAAATCATTGCTTGCCTGCATAGAGGATAAGAATGTGTTCCCCTTGCTTGTTGATGTACCACATGACAGTTGTGTTGTCTGTTAGAATCAACACCTGCCCTGGAAGAAGTAACTCCTTGAAAGCCATTAATGCAAACTGGACTGCTAACATCTCCTTCATGTTGATATGTAGATGCAGTAGTCTGGCAGGCCACTTGTCTTGTATCCATTTTCCCTTTAGATGAGCTCCCAAGCAATGTCTGAGGCATCTGTCGTTAAAATCTGACTCGCCTCTGGCCGGGTCACAGAGAGTCCCTTGTTTAGGTGACATTCCTGAGCCCACCACAAAAATTCTCTTTGAAGGCAAGGTATTATTTGAATGACAGTGTCCAAATCCTGGCAGTGCTGTGTCCATACATTTTTGAGATACCATTGTAGCTTCCTCATATGCAGTTTGGCATTGGGAAGTACCAGAATACAAGATGCCATGAACCCTAATGCCTGAAGGACTGTCCTTGCAGTCAGCACGGACTGATGAGATAGTTGATGGAAGTAAAGTGATAGACTCTGTTGTTTGTCCGGGGTTAAAAAGGCCATCTGGGCTGCTGTATTCAGTCTCACACCCAGAAAGCACATGTCTTGAGAGGGTACTAGACTGGACTTTATTTCGTTCACAGAATACCCTAGGCATCTTAGCACTGCTATAACATGTTCCAGATGCTGTACAAGGTCTTCCTCTTCTTGAGCCAGAATCAGGCAGTCGTCCAAGTAAGGATAGATTTGAATTCCTTGAAGCCTGAAGTAAGCTATCACTGGAGCCAGAACCTTTGTGAATACTCTGGGCGCAGTAGATAAGCCAAAGGGCAATGCAGATAACTGATAATGAGAATTTCCAGCTCGAAACCGCAGATACTTCCTGCAACTTAGCCTTATAGGCACATGAAGGTAAGCTTCCTTGAGATCTAGAGTTACCATCCAGTGATCTTTGCCCAGCAGAGGTAAAAGCTGTTGTAACGCCAACATCTTGAACTTGGGAATGTCCAGAAAAGTGTTGAGGAGAGATAAATCCAAAATTGGTCTCCACGTGTTCCCTTTCTTTGGCACTAGGAACAGGCGAGAATAAAATCCTAGGCCCCTTTCTGATACAGGGACTGGCTGAATGGCCCCTATCTGGAGTAATTGAGAAACTTGCTTGTGAGCCTCTTTTCTTTGTGGAGGAGGAACGTCTGGCATGCCTTTGAAAGGGGGCATTGTATGGAAATAAAATCTGTAACCGTGGTGAATGATATCCAACACCCATTTGTCTTGAGTAATTAAATCCCAATTGTCTTTGAAAAGAGACAGTCTTCCTCCCAAAGGAGCTGCCAGACGGGAACCTACTGGCAGCTGAAAAGACAGGTCATTGGGTCTGTTTACGAAAGGACTGACCCCTGCCCTCACCAGAAGTATGCGCAGGCGAACTCCTGTTCTAGGCCTAAAAGAACCTTGAGCCCTGCCCCTACCACGTCTAGACCTACCCCTAGACTGGGAATCATAAGCAGGATATGTCCACCCCTTAGCCGGCCAATTTCTACTAAATTTCGGCTGCACCTGCAAAAATCTTTAACAGTTTGCATAGACTTAGCTTTGTCCTCCATATTCTTTAAAACTGCTTCCACAGGCGATCCAAACAACACATCAGACTGTAAAGGAGCATCCAAAATCCTTGTCTTAACATGCTCAGCTAAATTCTGATCCTTCAACCAGGCATGCCTGCGAAGAACAGAACTAGTAGCTGCCACCCTCGAGGAGGCATGTACAGCATCAAAACCACATTGCAAAGAATGCTTACCCACTTGTACAGACACATGAACCAAATCCAGCAACTCTTACACTCAATACCTCCCGACAAAGCATCCACCTTAGATTTCAATTGTGAAAGGAGGTAATTCTGATATTTCAGCATGTGAAACTGACAATTCAATGCTCTCATGGCTAGAGTGGAAGAAGTATACACTTTCTTTCCCCACCTATCCAAAGCCCTTGCCTCTTTATCAGTGGGAACAGGATTTTAACCACAGAAGCTTTAACACCTTTAGGCCCTTGAGAAATAGTTTCTGGGTCCGCCCTAGGACTCTTAAACAAATACTTATGAGCTTCGGGCACCCTATAATACCTATCAGGCTTAACAGGAGCAGGAGGCAAAGAGTCAGGGTTCAGGGAAGCCTCTGCAAAAACATCTTCCACCACATTCAACACAGGAGGAATAGCTAAGGGCCTATGCTGGGGTAAAACAAGAATTCCCTAAGCCTTTTCCTGAATCAGAGTAATCCTGGCCTTCCCATTTAAAGTGCTCCCTCATGGAATGCAGAGTCTCTGAAAATGAGAAATCCTCAGGAGGAGTAGCTGTAGGAGTGGAATCATCCACATCAGAATCAGAATAAGCAGGATACTCCTGCAAGTCTTCCATAGAAGACCCTGAAGCCTCTGAACACTGTTCAAAACTATCAAACTCTGGTTCCACCCTAGGCCTCTTATCAGGCGGGGCATAGAACCTCTAATCATAGAAATCAAATCTTCTGCCATTTTAAGCATATGTTTCTTAGGCACAGAACCCGAAATGCTAGGAGAAGCCCCCACTGAAGCTAAACTAGGCCTACCTCTCAAAGAAGTTTTGGCAACAGAAGGAGAGGCTCTAACTACCTTGGGAAGAGAGGGAAGAACAGTCACCTGAGAAGCCCCTCAGCCTGGCCTACCTCCTGAGAAGGCACATCCTGTAACAGTAAAGTTTCTGCCTGGGACTCCATGGAAACTCCTGGCAAAACCTCTGGCTCCACTGAGCCTCCTAAAGAACCGACGTCCGGGACTGCCGGTTCATCAACCCCAGGCTTCGCTGTTTTGTCCTTGCGCTTCTTGAGGAAGCGGCCGGTGCATCCGACGGCATTTTATAATTGCAACGCTTCCCAAACACTAACCTGGCACAGTCTAACCTCCTCTTAATAGTGCGCTTGTTAAACCTAGCACAAGAGCGCAACCAACAACGCCGTGCTCAGGCCCTAAACAAGGAATACACAAGGTATGGTAATCCCTATGAGGTATCTGTTTCCCACAAGAAATACAGTTATTCACTTTTTCTGCCATCCGGTAAAATACTGAGGCAAGAAAAACAAAAATGTTCCCAACGGGTACTTAGCCAACTCTGTTTCGGTCTGAAACCCGTTTCCGGTTGGAAAGATTTCAGAACGCCAACCTGCACTCGCAAAACTGCTTCTGCATCGACCACGCGGCAAAAGACTGGATATGACGCCGGTCATGCGCATTAGTACCCTGACGCATCGACGCCAGTCTAATGCGCCCTGACCGACGTCAGCCTTATACTCTGGTATTCGGGCCGACTGGATGCGGACTATACCCAATAGTAAGGACTGCAGCAATGGGGAACGAAGAACATCATCCTTATCGGGAAGGGATATACAAGTGTAGGAAAGGCCTACAAAAAATGGTAAAAAGAATACACTTGCAAGTGTACAAGGGAAAATAAAGATGAAGAGTAACAAAATACTTGAAAGAAACTACAAAGTTATTAATCAGAGATAATCACTATCTGTAAGTAATTCTATGGATAAAGTTTTCAAGAGATAACACTTACGTGAATATGATCGTTTGAGAGCAGTAGTCAACCACATCTGGTCACAAAAGCAGCAAATGAAATCTGAGGGAAATTAGGCACGGTGCATTTTGGATAGGAAAGGAGCTGTTTATTGGTCTCCACAAGCTGCAGTAATGGCCAAGTCAGATCGGAGTGTCAGATCTGAGCCCAAACGTTGAGGAATGAATGAAAATTGACAACATCAGATCATTGTGCTTTATTACTATGGTAACTTTGGGTCTAACCCTACTGTGTTATGATGTAACAAAGATAGTCGTGTCCTAGGCTAAACATGTTTGAGGCTCTCACAGTGCTGTATTAGGATATAATAAAACATGTAATGTGCCAGGCTTATGGCAACTTATGGTTTATACCAGTCTATGAATATACAACAGAGGTTAAATAACAGGGCAACATTTTGTTGTAATAAATGCACAGCCCATAAATTTGTAGTAGAAAATTTTCCAAGAATTAATAGTATTCCCTTTGAAACTTGGAATAACTTTACTTGTGACACTGAGGGTGTTGTTTACGCCCACAGATGCCCTTGTAATTTATTTTATATTGGGGAGACCAAGAGGGCATTGAAAGTTAGACTATTAGAACATGTAAGGGATATCTATAATAAAAAGGAAGAAAGTACAAGGCAGTACATTTCCAGCAATTTCACGATAGTAATAGTGAAGGGCTACAAGGAACTATTTTAGAGAAAATAAATGTGTCATCTTTTGATGAAGGTCTTCTTAAAAAACAGCTTTTAACTAAGGAATCAGTGTATATCTTCAAATTTAATACTTTGCACCCACACGGATTAAATGAAGAATTAAATTGGAGAATGCTCATTTCATTGTTTAATTGTTAACTGATTATAGTATTTTAAGTTTTGTATGATGCTCTTTACTCCTTGAAGGCTTTTTTGGACAGGGACGTCAGAGACAGAGATTTCTACAATAAACCTGTTTGATTCGCTGGCTGGTTGTGTTTTGCACTTTTTTCGCTTGTCATTTTTTATGGCAACTGAGGTTCTGAAATGAGTAATATGATGCCTCAAATGGCTGTATATTCCATGCTGATGTTTGTTAACTACGGCTCTCACTTTACTGCATGATGATGTAACAAAGCTTTGTTGTCTTTCTGGCTTACTGTTACTGAGGCTCTAGTATTTTTGTACTATGAAATAAAGCCCGTGTGTTCCACACAGATGGCAACTGCACTGACTACTATATTCTGATGCAAAATTCCAAGCTGATGCCAACTCAGGCTCAGACACCGATGTACTGTAAAACAACTAAGCTTATACATTTGATACTGATAGCAACTGAGGCTTTGAAAGTACTGTATTATCATGTAAAAACCCTAGGAGTTCCATGGTGATAGTAAATAAAACTCTGACAGTACTATATTACAAAGCAACAAAAATAGTGTTCCATGCTGAAGATAACAGAGGTTCTGATACTACTGTAATGTGATGTAAGAAAGCATGAGTGTTCCATGCTATTGGTAACTGAAGCTCTGATACTACAGTATTGCTAAATAAACAAAGTCTCTATGTTCCATTGAGATGGTAACTTAGACCCTGACACTACTGTATTATTGTAAAGCAAAGCCTTATGTTCCTTCCTCCTTCTATAACCTAGTTCCTCATTCCCCTTCTAATATTCCCATACTCTCCTACTCCATCTATCATGCTACACTCCCTGCACAAGTATACTTCCTAACTTACACTCTCTCTCTTTCCTTACCAGTTACTCATAGCCACTTCTCCCCAGTCATATCTGTAATTCTTTTCTTAATCTCACCCTTACACACTTAACTCTAACATTATCTACTTCTTCCACCTTGCCCTGTCATATCTTCCCCTCTATTTTCCTCTAATGCCCTATCACTTCCCAAAACTGTCTGCATTACTATCTTAATGTATTTGAAGCTTGGAACCTCTACTACATTACGTTTGCTGAGCATTTCATATAATATTTACCCATTCTTCTATGTCAACTGTACTTGTATCACTTTGCAATAATTTTATCCAGTGTGCTTTTATATACCTAAATGTGTTATTTTGTAATAAGTTTATTCTTTGTGCTTTAAATATTAACTGTGTTTTTTGTGGAGCTTTTTTTCCCAGGCCTCCACTGAAAATGGGCTCTGCTTGGCCCAGTGGACTATCCTGGTAAACAAATGCCAATAAATAAATAAATGCATAAATGTTTCATGTGAATAATACGTGAAGCCATGGCACTATTACACTATAATGCAACAAAACCTGTGTTCCACATTGATGGCAACTGAGGCTCTAACACTAGAGTATTATGAAATAACAAAGCCGGCATGTCCTATGCATATAGTAACTGGAACTCTTGACATTTCTGTGTTGTGATTTAACAAAGCCTATGTGCATACCTCTCAACTATTCCAGATTTTTGTCTCGTATTTTATGAGGAACAAACCATAAATTAGTTGTTTTCTGGAAAATCACTAAAGACTGAAGTCACTCAATAATGACAGACATTCAAATTTCAAACCTCATATCTTTCAGAAAATACATGTTAATACAAACCTATTATTTTAGCAACATTCTAAGATAAGAAAGATATTTAAAATCTATCCTTATTTTTGCCCCCCCCCATTATTTTTAGCTTTGTCCAGTTTTCTTGTGCTAAGAGGTTGAAAGGTACTGTTAGGTGTTCAACCCTGATGGCAACTAAGGTTTTGACACAGACATATTAGCCAACAATAAAGCCTGTAGGGTTCCATGTAATGACTCAATTACACTACTGTATTACGGTATAACAAACCATGTGTGTTTCATGGTGAGAACCACTAAAAGTTCTGAAACTACAATATTATGATGCAAAATAGCCTGTAATGTTCCATGCTGATTGAAAATGTCGCACTGCCCTTACTGTATTATGATGTAACTGCACGTGTGTGTTCCATCCGGATATTAACGTTGGTTCTGAATGCGCTTATAAGGCTCAGACTAATGTATTATGATAAAACAAAGCCTGTATGTTATTCACTGAAGGTAACGGAGGCTTTGACACTGCTGTATTATGATCTGACAAAGCATGCGAGTTCCATATTGATGGAAAATGTTGATTTGTTTGACACTAATGTAAAAAAACAAAAACTTTTGTGCTCCATGATGATGGTAACTGCATCTCTGGTACTACTGTATTATGATGTAATAAAGCTTTAGTGTGTAGCGTTGCCACCTATCCATTTTTTTCAGGACTATCCATAAATCAAACCGATTGTCCGGTAGTCCAAAAAAACACTGTACAAACTTCAGTAATCTGTTTCAAGAAAAGAAACAGACTATCAGTTTGTTAAACTGGCAGATTTACTATGCTTTTTCACAGAAAAGCACAGTAAATCAGCAGGAAGGTGTCACAAATGGGAAAAAAGAGGGCATCCCCCCTTATCTGACGTGATGATATCACAAAATGGGCAGAAAGTGGGTGGTGAGAGGGAAATAAATTGGAGGGGTTGTGAGAGGTGCTAGGAGTGTGGCCTTGGTCTGGTTTTATCCACAACAAAAGGTGGCAACCCTAGTAGTATGCCATGGTGACTAATTGAATGTCTGCACTAATGTATGGTGATGTAAGTATGTGTGTGTGTACAATGCTGATGGTAACGTATGTTGTCACTTCAGTATTATGACGTAACAAGGACTGTGGTCTTCCATGCTTACAGTAAAATATGGCTGTATAATATGGCTGTATAAGTTGCATTTACCATAACAGTAGATTTTCCATAAAATCGCTGCTACGGTGCCCTTAGCTATAAAGGTTTTATCCAGACAAGAAATGCCAGCCAGTCCTCCAACATCTTACGCTTCGCTCCACACATACAGCCGGGCTGCTATAACTCAAACTTCAAAGTTAGAAAACAGCATCCAGGGTGCAAAGCCCCTTTGGACATTACTGTCCCCAAAAAGGAGAGAATCTATTGCCTTGCCACAAATCAAAATTAGGAACACAAAACTTTATCTTCATATATAACTATATATAGAAAATGGGAGATGGAGTGAGGGTGAAGTTACTGCAGCATTTATTTCAATGAACATCTAATGTTATAGCTTACACAACTGTACCTTGTTCATCAGTGATCACTAACAGTGCTGCTGCTGTAGCCTTAAATAGATGGGGAGATTGCCACAGCTTATCCAACCTGGGAGGAGGAATTAGGACCCAGGAACTCCTGAAGAATGGTTCTAGGAAAGCCTGTTCTGGACCTAGAAAATGAAGCCAGTTTGTAGTACCCTGTAGACATCTGCATAAAGGACCAAGTAGTTGCTTCTTGACTGCTCCTAGAGTTCATCTCTTTTACAATATGCCACTGACGAAGACAAGGTTCTAGCAGTGTGTGCCCTGCCCCTGCCTGGGAGTAATTTACCTTGGAACTAATGATAAAAATCAATGTCAAGGGACAACTATATCAAAACAGTCAAGGGACAGCTATAGCAAAACAGTCAAGGGACAACTATAGCAAAACAGTCAAGGGGCAACTATAGCAAAACAGTCAAGGGACAACTATAGCAAAACAGTCAAGGGACAACTATATCAAAACAGTCAAGGGACAACTATATCAAAACAGTCAAGGGACAACTATATCAAAACAGTCAAGGGACAACTATATCAAAACAGTCTGTTTTCACACATTTTTCTACTATAGAAAATAAATACCTAGTTTTTCCTAAAGGACTTAGTTTTATCAAGATAATGCCCAAGTTGTCTGTGGACATTCAAAGTATGAAGAATCCTTTTGCCCTGATGTTTTGGTTCAGGAAAGAAAATAGCAAGACTGGTAGCTTGATTAAAACTAAACTCTGAAACTACTTTTTGACATGAATGCAAGATTTGTTTTTAAATATGGAAAACCAAATGAGGTTCACTCACCATAAGAGCTTGCAACTCAGTTTGTAGATGTCAAAGCAATAGAGTCTTACACATCATGAACCAGAAATCAATTGTTCTAATGGAGACACTGATAACTTTTATAGCACAAAGTTAAGATCACAAGTAGATGCCACCTGTTTCCTAAGTGGTCTAACATGCAAAACCCCTTTAAGAAATTGCTTGACCAAAAACTGAGAAGAAAGGGGAGGACCCAAAGGCAGACATACTATAATGATCAACAGATTAAACTTGACAGAGGAATAAGACAGACCTAAGGAAAGTAACTCATACAAATATTGAAAAACCAGTTGGGTGGGATTGGCAGGATAGTTTAGGTCTTTACCTCATTGATAATCTGACCTGACTTTTTCTCTAGGCTTAAAATGACCCTTTAGGGTAGTTAGCCTAGTATTCACCTATGAACAAAATCCTTGAATAGGCCCTGGTTATTAGAATGACACCAACTAGTAAATCTTTTCCATTTAGCAATGCAAGATTTTCTAGTAGAATGCTTTCTTGCCTGCTTTAATACCCTGCATACTTTCTCAAAAACAAGGTGCCTAAAAGCTATTAAAACTGAATCATCCAGTACTCCCAAGATGTCTGCACATTGAGTAACAGCTTAATTCTAGCTCTCCCAGTGTGAAAACAGTACCTTAGCAGAGAAAGCCAGTGGACCTAGATTTCTGGGTAAACACTGCCTGGATGCTAGGAAAAAAAAGAAATAAGAGGACCTGAAGGAAAATCAGCTATAAGGAGGTGACGAAAAAACACTGACAGGGAAAAGTACTGTGTCTGTTCAGCAAAAAGCAATGCAAGCTCCAGACATAACTTCCAGTAATCTAGAGGAAATTTTAAGACAACTGCACACAGACCTGACTAAAATAAATGAAACACTGATGGAGTATATTAACTCAAACAAAAGACTGGAAAAAATGGAAGAAGTTTTAAACAGATATTGAGATAAGGTGATAAAGCTGCAAAACTCAGAGGCTGAAATGAAGAAAAGGCTGGCTGAATATGAGACTGCACAAGAAGAGAGGTTTCAAAAAATAATAGAATTAGGGAATACAGCTTGTCAGGAAAACCTGAGATTTTCTGCTGTACCTGAGAAGCTGTAAGGGACAAACTGTATTAATTTTATGAGAGCACAAATAAGCAACTGGACTGGTACTGTACAACAGGAATTGCTAATTGAAAAGGCACATTGTGTGTATGCTCCAAACCTGGCTATGAGAAAACAACCTAGACCTTTAATAGTAAAGATAAAGAAGAAATTATGTACTTACACCAAACATTCCATGTGAGTTGTTTATCTCACCTTCATTCTTACTGATGGGGTTCGAAGTCGATCCCTCGGCTCCAAGTCGGCACCTACTACAAAGCTCGAGGAATCTT
This sequence comes from Protopterus annectens, assembly GCF_019279795.1. Taxonomy (NCBI): domain Eukaryota; kingdom Metazoa; phylum Chordata; order Ceratodontiformes; family Protopteridae; genus Protopterus; species Protopterus annectens. The sequence continues at coordinate 1,655,426,539 of NC_056741.1, read as the reverse complement.
TATCTCTAAGCTCCAGCTCAGTGCTACAAAATTTATATACATAACATGCACCTACATACCCCCAGGCAATAACATCAGCACCCTAGAAAGTATCCTCTGCTGGCTTTCGACATCCTTCCCTCAGGAAACCATTGTACTCGGTGACTTTAATATAGACTGGAACACCTGTGCCAATCTTAAATCTACAGCCCATATAAACCTCAATGGCTTCTCCCAAACTATTACTACCCCCACCAGAATCCATAAACCCAGTGGCAAAGAAAGTATACTAGACTGGATCCTAATTAAAAAACACCCCCTCTCTTACAAAGTTGGTATCCTTCCCGACGATATTTGTGACCACTCACTTACCTATTTATCTAGACAAAAATCCTTTATCCCAAATCAAACTCCCTTTAAAATCACCCGCAACAAAAAACACTTTGACCCCATAGCCTTTCAAACTGAACTTCAATCCTGTGACTGGTCACCTTTAAGGCACCTACCACTTGATGAAGCAGTATCCTATTTTAACTCCAAATTCCTACAAATTCTTGAATTCCATGCCCCCTCACGCACTATAAGGATTAGAAGCAAAGCAGCCCCATGACTTACTAAAGAAACCAGACAACAAATCCTTCAAAGAAACAAAATCTGGTCCAAATGGAGAAACACTAAAGACCCAATTGATCAGCAGCTCTTTAGACAGCTTAGAAATGCCACCAAAAATTAATAGTTCAGGATAAAAAAAATATTTCTTGAAACTCCAAAAAAAGCACCAAAGTCAACCCAAAACCTTCTGGTCAGGCATAAGTAAACTATTACATCCAGACCACTCCCAACCCCATCTGGTCTCTCTCCAAACTCTCCCATCCAGATAGCTGATGCTTTCAATACATTTTTTTCAGAAACTGTCCAATCTCTAGCTAACACCTTACCACCTGTTAACTCTACCCTTTCATCTTCCCTAACATCCCTACCATCTACCTTTCACCTAAAACCTATTCCTACAACCCGCATCTATACTCTACTTAATAAACTTAAACCTTGTACTCCCTCAGCTGATCTCCTACCACCTGAATTCCTTCAAACTGCTGCAAAAGTTCTTGCCTATCCCATTTCTATCCTAATCAATAGAACTATAACTGAAAGCTACATCCCTTCACTCTGGAAAATCTCTCACATAATCCCACTTCACAAGGGTGGTAACTCAACTGAACTCTCCAACTATAGACCTATAGCCCTACTATCACCACTTGCCAAAATCATGGAAAAATGCATAGAGCAACAATTTCTTGATCACATCCTCCAAAATAATCTGCTAACTGACTGTCAACATGGTTTTAGATAAACATCGTTAACAATAAAATTCTCTCCTCTGCACTATTTATTGACCTATCTAAAGCTTTTGATATGGTTAACCATCAAATACTTCTCAACACACTAAATTCATTCTCACTTGACACACAAGCTCTACAATGGTTCAAGTCCTACTTGGACAATAGACAGCAGGCTGTCCTGTGGGACAACAACCTATCCAAACATCTCCCTATTACCCTTGGTGTCCCTCAAGGATCGATCCTGGGACCCCTACTTTTCTCCATATTCATTAACGACCTTTCCACTATATTACCTCTACCCACCTGCATACAATATGCAGATGACTCCATTTTGATTTGTAAAGCTTCCACCTCATCTGAACTGCACTCCATCACCCAAACAGTATTTAACCTAGTAGAAAACTGGTTCCAACAACGTCGTCTACTCCTAAACGCCAAAAAAAAACAAACTACTACTCTTCGCTCCTACTATAAAATCCACCCCAATACATTTCTCTATTACATCCAACGATGGCACAACCATAGCTCCTGACCCAACTACCAAACTCTTAGGTGTAATAATTGATAACAACCTCAACTTTGACTCACATATTAATGCTACTATTAAAACTGTAAACAGAAAACTTGGATCCTTGTATAGGATAAAACCCTTTCTCACCCCAGATGCTAGAGCTACTATTGCCCAGACCCATCTGGTCTCCATCCTCCTCTATGCCTCACCTATTTTTACTAATCTTTCCAAAAGCAACCTAAACAAATTGATCACTTCTTATAACAATATTGCCAAGTTTGCTACAGGGTCCCCATTTAGAACTCATCACTGTCTAAATCTCAAACTTCTAGGTTGGCTAGAACTAAATAACCAACTACAATTTCAACAACTCTCCATTACCCATAATATTCTATGCCAACCTAATAATACACCTATTCTCAAAAACCTCATCTCCCCCTACACAAACCTTACTACCCTTCGATCTGCAAATAAACTACTGATAACCATTCTGAAATCCCACAATAAGGTAGGTAACTCTCTTTTCTCAAACTCAGTGGGGACGATCTGGAACAAGCTTCCCAGTAAACTGACATCTCTCTCATCATTACCACTCTTTAAAAAACAACTAAAAATTCAACTAAAATTACAATGGCTATGTCCATGTACTAACCCAGACTACCCCCCCCCACCAGTATTACCTTTTTCTACATCTGCCCTCCGCTCACCCACCTTGCTGAATTTAGTAAATTCATCCTCTCACTCCCCTCTTTGTAAATTATTTAAGACTTTCTCATGGTAACATTACTGTATTTTTGCCTTGCTAAACATTGTATGCATCCACAGTAGAATTTAGTTTCTGTATAAATCAACTTGTTGAAGGATATTTTCAAGTTTATGTATTTTAGATTGTTTTTCTGAACTTTTTGTCTGTCTCATATATATGTAGATTATAGTGGAGCTTATCTCCCCGGGCCTCTACTGAAAATGGACATGTATCTAGTTAGACTAGCCCGGTCAACAAATGTAAAATAAAATAAATAAATAAATAAATTTCAAGTAGCTAGAGGCTAAGTCCCTATCCCATGATCCACCTTGAGTTACCTCAGATCTTGTTTGCTGCGTATAATACCACAAATCATTATTTAACTCCATAAGTGAGAAAGTATAGAAGGGTTGAGTGACCAGGAAGGATTTAGCACCTCGGCCTTCTGAGAGCCCAGGAGGTGGTAGTAGGGAGGGACATAAGAATGAAGGTGAGATGAACAACTCACATGGAACATTATGGTAAGTACATAACTTCTTTATGTGAAGTTGTTCTATCTCGCCATTCATTCTTACTGATGGGTAGCGTCCCAAGCACCATCCATCTCTGATGACTCATGGGAGTATATTTCTCAGGACTGTGGATCCAAAGGAGGCCCTGTCAACTTTGTAATGAGTGATAAAGGTATGAGGTTTTGACCAAGTGGCTGCTGCACAAATGTTATCAATAGGAAGTCTGGCAGAAAAAGCAGAGGATGTAGAAATTGCTCTGGTTGAGTGAGCTTTAATTTTATGCTGTAAGGGCATATTGGCAGCTGAATAAGCAAAGGTGATACAATCAGATAACCATTTAGACAGAGTTGTTTTAGCCACTGGCATACCTTTCCTGGAATCTGAAAATGAAACAAAAAGCTGGTCTGATTTCCTGAAATATTTTGTTCTATCCAAATAAAATCTGAGCTATCTGTGAACATCAAGTTTGTGCAGCATGTACTTTAGATTGTTGGAGTTGTTGGGGAAGAAAACTGGCAAATCAATAATTTGGTTGAGATTAGTTTCAGTGCAAATTAGAAAGAGGGGTTTGTTCAAAGTGAGACTATCAGCATGGAAAATCAAATAGGCAGGGTTGATGGACAATGCTTGACGCTCTGACACACTGCGGGCAGATGTAATAGCCACTAAAATTATGGTTTTCCATGACAAAAATTGACGTCATATGAGGAAGCTGGTTCAAATGGAATTATGCGGGGAAAGCATAAAATTTAGAATCCATGGAGAATAGGGAGATTTCACAGGAGGTCTAATATGAAAGGTCCGTTTGAGAAAGGCTTTGGAGAATTTGTGTGACATAATATTCGACCCTTCAAATCCAAAATGAAAGTTAGAGATGGCAGCAAGCTGAACACGGACTGTTGCTACTGCAGCTCCTTTATTGAAGATCATGGTCAAGAATTCTAGTATATAGAGGCCATAGGGGCTTGGTAAGGATTAATATTGTTTTTAGAGGTCCATATATTCATTTTTTTCCATTTGCTAAGGTACAGCTTTCTCATACAGGATTTGCTTCATCTCATTGGAAAGGTTATGGAACCTGGCTATGATGGGAATTGGAGCAGCCAAGCTGTCAGCTTCAGGGACTGCAGAGAGGGATGAAGTTCCCCTAAGTGCGTCAGAAGCTCTGGAACTGGGTCCAGAATCCAGGGGTCTTCTAAAAGATGAAATCGAAGGAAAGGGAACTAAATCTGATGAGGCCAATGAGGAGTTATTAGAATAATGGTCCTTCCCAGGGCTTTTGCTTTCTGTAATACCTTGGGTATCAATGGAATTGGTGGGAATGCATAAAGGAGACCCAGGGGCCAATCATGAACGAGTGTGTCCCTTGGGGCTTCTCCCAGAGGAGGAATCAGGGCAAAGTAGCTTCTGCATTTCGTGTTCATGTGACTGGAAAAAAGGTCGCAGCAAGGCTGGCCCCACCTGCAGAATATCCTGTTTGCTATTTCTGTTTTGAGGGACCACTCGTGGGGGCAATTTTGTCTGCTATCATGTTGGATTTCCCTGAGATGTGCATTGCTAATAGAAAGTGCTGGGTGGATATAGCCCACTGCCATACTCTTAGGGCCTCGTGACAAAGTGGATATGACCTGGTTCCTCAAGTACCAGACCACTGACACGTCAGTGTGAATCGCAATCGTACCCAGGGGAAGAGAGTCCTGGAAGTACTGCAACGCCAAAAGTACTGCTCTCATCTCTAGAACATTGATATGCAGATGTGTCTCTTGATCAGTCCATGTGCCTTGGGCTGCCCTTCCCTGAAAATGCCCCTTGACCCTCTATCAGGGAAGCGCCCATGGTCACTGTGGCTGCTGGTGGGGGTAAAACAAATGGACGTCCTATCGTAACATGAAGTGAGGTTAACCACCACTGAAGATCCTTTTTGCAGGAGTTTGTGATCATTATCATGTGTGACCTGGGGAGCTCTTGGTAAGACCATTAAGTGAACAGCTACTGCAGTATCTACATGTGCATACGACCCAGTGGTATGGCCAGAATTGCTGCTATCATACCAAACAATTTCAGAATTTCTGATGCTGGTGCCTTGTTTTTGGATATTAGAACGTGGACCTGCTGGCGGAGAAGTAAGACTCTTTCTACTGGAAGTCATAGCGTGGTGGTGGTGGTGGTGTCCAGTTCTGCTCCGATAAAGACGATATGCTGTGATGGCGGCAAGGCAGATTTTCTGAGTTTATTGTAATGTCCAGCTGGTTGCAGAGTGACAGAGTTGATTCCCTGGCTTGAATGAGTTGATGCCTGGTGGTGGCAGTGAGGAGCCAATTGTCTAGGTACGGAAACACCTGGAATCCTAAACGTCTCAGGTAAGCCATGACCACTGCCATGCATTTGGTGAACACTCTGGAGGCTGCAGTGAGACCAAAGGGCAGGGCTCAAAACTGTTAATGATTGGCTCCCCACCAGAAGTGCAGATGATCCCTGGATGGCCTGGCCATTTTTATGTGATAGTACGCATCCTGGAGATCTACTGAGCACATCCCAATTGTCTTTCTCTAAGTAGTATCGACTGAAGCGTGACCATCCAAAACTGCTCTTTCTTTACAGATTTGTTTAGTCTGTGGAGGTCCGATATAGGTCTCCAGTCCCCTGTCTTTTTTGAACTAAAAAGAATCTTGAGTAAGTTCTGGATCCTGTCTGGTCTGCTGGGACTGGTTAGATGACTCTTTCTTAGCAACGTCTGGACCTCTACTGTTGCTTGTTCCCTCTAACTGGGTGGAATGTCCAGGATATTTCTTTTTGGTGGAGGGGGTGTGGCGAATGGGATGACGTATCTTCTGGAAATGATACTTTGTACCCAGCTGTCGTTTGTTATTTTGAGCCAGGCATCTGGGTACAAAGATAAACGACCCCCCACTGCCTTCAGAGCAGGACAGTCGGGCCTCCTTTCAGGAGTGCTGGTAGGGCTTCCCAAAGAAGTGATCTCTGTCGCCCTGGTTTTGCGGACCCCCTCTGCCACGAGGGTGGCATCTTCCATTATTGCCCCCAACCTCTGCCCCTGGAGGGGGGTCCACCACATGTGTCCTGAAAGGCTCCTTGGGCTTTTCGGAATCACATTTTCCCTCCCCTTTGACCCTTGGGGTAGGGTCTGGTAAGGGTGGAAAAATGGACTCCGATGGCAGACAGAGTCTTTCCCTCCTGCTCACACCTGGTCAGAGTTTCCTTAACTTTGGGCCTGAAAAGGGACGAGCCATCAAAAGGGGTATTCACAAAGGATGACTTTAAGGGCTCCGCGAAGGAACACAAATGCATCCAGGAGTGTTTCCTAAGAGCAACTCCTGTACCCGCTGCCCTACTCGTTCCATCAGCTGCACATGAAATGAGGCGCATGGACGAGTTAACAATGGAATGAGGCGCATGGACGAGTTAACAATGGAGTTGAGGGTAGCAAGCTGGGAGGCAACTTTGTAGCTCCTGCAGCTACTGTACCCTGAAGAGTATCTCTCAGCAATTTAAGGAGATTTCTTTGTAATCTCGTAAAATGGGTTAAATAGTTAAGCGAACAGAGTGCAAAAGTCGCTGAACTAAACATGTGCTTCCCATATCTATCCGTTATCCTGGAGTCTCTGTCAGAAGAATGGATAGATGAGGAAGTTTCAGACATTTCCTTTTTGGTAGCTGCCGCCACCACCATGGCATCAACTGGCACACCTTTGGTTATGAAGGATTCATCTTGGTGATAGATATGAACTTATTAGGCCTCCTGAGAACAGGCTCCATGGTATCTGGAGACACCCATGCTCTTTGTGAGACCAGCTGCATAAGCTCATCGAAGGGCAGAGACACCCAAGAGGTGGAGGGCTGAGAACAGAAAGCCTCCAGAAGAACAAACTTGTCCTCAGTAGGGTTGTGGACTGCCAGTCACCCCTCTGCTTAAGGATTTCAAGTATCTCAGCAAATGAGATATCCTACGAGGGGGACCATGGGGACCCTTCTGATTCATCCAAGTCAGTATCAGATGTTAGGGACTCCTGAGGGGAGTGTAAATGTTTCCCCTTACACACTCTCTTCCTGGGAACCTCATCAGTAGGAGTTTCTGGTGAGGTCTTGGAAGAGCATGGGCCATGCAATAGGGCTTACTGAGGCTCTGGGTCTCTGCACTTAGCTAGGATCTATAAAGCAGAAGCAGACACGGGCGCTTTAGGGGATGAAGAAACCGGACCTGAAGTTGAGGAACTCTTAGGAGACATAACTCTCCTCATGGCTTCGAAGGCACCCCTGCTCCGATGCAAAGGGACCGATGGATCAGAGGAAACCACCGATACCCCCAGCACCAGGACAGTGGGCTCAGAGCCCGAGGTAAGAGCAGAGCTCATCCGAGCCAAAGCCCGGAGAGGTAAAGTGGGAACCGACAAGTCGGTTCGACTATCTTCCCCGGACCCAACAAGTCGGTTTGACTATTTTCACCGGACCCAACCAGAGTGTGTCGGCTCCTAGAGTCCTCGATCGGTGCCGAGGATGTCAGAGTGAACATAGACGAAGACACTGGAGCAGGCATCAGCTCTGAAGACTCCACAATCAGCAAGTCAGACTCCTCTGGCTCTGATGGACTAGTATGGCTCGGAGGAGGAAGAGTTATAGTTGGCCTAAGGGCCTTCGGCTCCAAGCCGCCTGGGTTAGAGCCAATAACAATTTTGCAAAGGCCAGTGCTTATAGAAGCTTCTGCACCACCCGATCCACATCCAAATCTGAAAGGCTGACAGAAGACTGAGATGAATGGATCGATGGTACCGACTGAAGCAGCGGAGATTTAGTTATTTCGGATACCAGTTCCATAACCGGGGACCGGCTCCAAAAAGAAAAGACAGTCGGCTCAGACACCTGTGGAGCCGATGTCACAGACTCTTGACTTTTTAGACTTTTTCAAATCCACAGAAGTCTTGGAGGACTTTAAGGAATTACTAGATCCATCCTGGTCACTCAAAGCCTCCTGGAAAGAAGGTTCAACAAACCCCTGTCAATGAGCTTCCATTTTCTCTCTTGGATGACCCAAGAGGAAAAAGAATGGCATATAGAACATGTTTCTTGTAAGTGCAAGAAACCTAAGCAGTAGACACATTTAACATGGCAGTCAGCAACAGACACCTTCTGCCCACATTTAGGGCATGTTTTTAAACCCTGACTTAGGGTGTTTGTCCTTGTCATCAGCCATGACAGAAATGGACACACTCAACAACAGCAAATATAAATTAGCCTTCTAATGAAAAACAGGCTAACTATAAGCACACACACAAGCCCTTTAAACTAAGGTTAACAAGAACTATTAATAAGCCTTCTAATAAAAAAAACAGGCTAAATTATATGCACACAAGCCCTCAAATTAAGGCTAATAAGCAAACACACACAATTTAACTAGCAGATAATATTAATAAGCAAGTTAACTTTGCTAAGAAAAAAATGTGACAAAAGGTCATTTAATAAACAATTTCTAGTCAATAAGTAATCACACAATACTATGTTATAACAATTTCTAGTCAGAAATTTTAAATAGGCCTATGAAGAAAAAATGAAGCCAAATATATAACTATGAAAAAAGCATACAAGGGAAGGGAACACTGCAGATAAAACTTTAAGAGCTTATCTAACCTAAGTATCTAACTCTTTAAAACACTAAATATCCAATAATTTTTAGAAATATAAAATTATTAGTTTTACTGACCCGAGCTAGCAAGAACCTCCATCAGCTGCAGCGGCAAACTAGATCTGAGGTAAGTCGAGGTGCATCATGGGATAGGGACTTGGTCTCGAGCTATTTGAAATCCTCTAGTTTTGTAGTAGGTGCCAACTTGGAGCCGAGGGATCGGCTCCAAACCCCATCAGTAAGAATGGACTGCGAGATAGAACAACTTCACATGTAATCTTACCAGCAGAAGGAGTTGATTCTGATAAAACTGTGGCAGAAGGACAAAATACTAAAAGTGTGAGACAGCAGAGTATTTGTGGAGAATGACTACTCATTGTGCACCAGGCAGAAGAGGAGTAAATTTATCCCATTGTTCAGGGAATGTTGAGAAGCAGGCATGAGATCCCATTATTCAGGGAATGTCGGGAAGCAGGCATGAGATGCAAACTGCCGTACCCAGCTATCTTCAAAATATTTTTCCTTGGAAGAACAAAATCATTTTTTGATGAAGTACATGCTAAGGAAGAAATACAAAAGTCTGTCCAACAAAAAGTGAGCTGTGAAAGGAGGAAATTCTGCTTCTTGTTCTTCTGGTAATAAAGACCATGGAGAAACTGTGCCAGTGAAACCTTTTCCAGTGTTACAATGGGAAATGCTTGAGAAAGGGGAAAAAAAGCACATGTGTTGACTAGAAGAATTGATAGTACATTGGAAATGAAGTAGAGACAGGGTTTGGGAGAAGGAGATGAACAGGAATAGAACAAAATATCCTGGAAGGGTCCCTGTTATATCATTGAAAGAAGAGATCAAACAGCATTTCGAATGGCATTTTGTCAAACATGCCATTTGTCGAACTGTTCTTACTGAGATCGCATTATGGTAGGGATCAGGAACTTTGCCCTTTCCACATTACACAGTGATCTTGGAGTAGTATATATAATTAGCAGCGGGTGTGGGGGGGGTTCGATGAATGGCATTTCTGGTGAATTGAAGGTTTGATGATACAATCTGAAAATATTGGACTTTCTTGGACTTTGTTAAACTTGTAGGGGACTCTAAAGCATATGCCCTATTTTATATCATTAACGCTGCAGAATAAAATCAGTAACTTGGAAATTGACAAATCTGGGATTAGAAAACAATAATTATACTTGTGAAACATTACAGAACAAGAAAATCTGGAAATACTGGACTTATTTGGACTTTATTAAACTTGTACAGGACTTGAAACCATATGCCCCACTTTATGTCATTAATGTTTAGAAAATAACCAGGAGGGGGAAGAGGAAGGAGAAAGTTAACCAAGTAAAACTATTTTTTCTTAATAGTACTATTTAAATTGTGCATGATTTCTTCACATGTTATAAAGCAAAGTTTTTTTCAGTTATTTTTTTTTAACTGTAATTGGGATACTAATGTAAATAGGTGCTCCTGTTTTTTTTTTTTTTTTTTTCTTCTGTCTTTTTCCTTGTTCAGATTTAAGAAATGTAGGCACTACAATGTAAAACAAATCTGGTTAAAAGAGAATGACAAAAGAAAAAAATAGTGTGCTTTTTCTCATTCGTGCATAGGGGAATGACTGGCTTAAAGCCATTAAGAAAAAGCAAGTAAATAAAAAAATAAATATTGATTATTTTCGAATCTAGGTGCTTAGGATTTTTCTCTCTCTCTTCCCCCCTTAGCTGACCTGATGTGACTCACAGTTTACTTCCACTAGCATACTGCAGCTGCTGCGTCTACAGGATTGCAACTTGGCTACCACTCTCTCAACAAAAACGGTTTCTCTCCCAGCAATTAAACAGAGTAGGTTACACATATAAAAACATTTGTTAAGCTTACTCTTACAGTGCTGTGTAACTGAGTCACTATTTTGGTCAGCCATAGGGCTCTTTTCTACTTGAGTGCTTATCTCCTTCCCCTGTAACTAAAATACACTGACTCTTACATTAGTGTCTCTGACATGTATACCTTGTACCATTCTGGCTTTCTACACAAACACATTTCCTGTATCAAAGTTTTACTTTTCTGACATTGAACAAGTAACCCTTGTAAAAATCCTCAAAAGTATACACTGTTGGTCTGTCTTTTCTGCTAAACATAAATAACATTAAGTGCTGAGTGCAGGTTTTAGGCCCTTACATTAAACTTACTTCTGGTGTGGTGTCTTGAGTCAATCAAGGTCCCCCTCTAACCACTCCTACTGCTCCTCTCTTCCCCCACTCCCATTATTCCTCAAACAGGTTAAACTGCTACAACTCAGTACAGGCATCATTTTCAAATCTAGGTGCTTAGGATTTCCCTTTCTCTTTCCCCCTTGACTGAACTGATGTGACTCAGTGTAAGTGTTTTCATTGTATGGATTTTTTGCTGTTTGTGTGTAACTGAATGACCTGATGCTAAATTCTGATACTGCATAGCCTGCTCAATTTTTATTGCTGAAGCTCTACAACTAGCTAGTGACAACTGAATTTCTGTAACATTTGTGTTTAAACTGAACCTGTACCTAGAGAAAGTTATAATCAGATGACAAAAACACCTCACAACTTAAAAATAAAAAGAATAAAAAAAACACACAGCCAACCAGTACTTCACCAGTAACTTGCTTTTCTTTTATTGAACAATCTGGTACCTTGGCAGTTCGCCTTCAAGGATCACAGTTAATTCAATGCACTTATAACATTTATATACACTTCTCTTTTAAACAATTAACAAATTAATCCCCTAATTAATCAATTTAGCAATAAAGGATTATTTAAAGTGACCTTAAACCAACCATAAATTTATATAACATGAATATAAATATATAAATGCATGAATGAATAAATAAATAAATAAATAGATGAATAAATAAATAAATAAAATAAATAAGTGAGCGTGTACTAAACATCAATAATTCATTAAATGCCTAATTCTTGATTCATACCATTAGGCTTTACGGTATGGAACTTGAAAATCATTCTAGTCTCAAGTTCCAATAGTTTTCCTACAACATCATCTCCCCTCTGAAGGAAGGGTTTTCCCAAAACACTAAATGTTAAACTATTAGAGGACCCACCATGTTTTTCTTGAAAATGCTTAGCAACAGGGCTAGATAGATTTTGGTTCCTTATGTCATTTAAATGCTCTAAAATTCGTATCCTAACCATCCCTTTGGTTTGTCCTATGTACCACATATTTTTACATGAACATCCCAAGATATAAACCACCTCTGTTGACTTGCAATTAAAGTGATATTTTGGAGTATAATTTACATCATTAATGATACTCAGGTTCACAACCTTATCAAAAATATTACAAGAACCACAACAATATGTGCCCAACTTTGAAGTCATGATATTCTCTTTCCTTTCAATTAAATTATTATTTAACAATTCCTTGAGATTTTTTCCTCTCTTGTATGAAAACGTAATATGTTTAGGGAACAAGTGATCAATCAATTCATCATCACTGACTAGATACCAATATTTTCTAACCAATAACACTAGCTTATCAGAAAAGGCAGTAAACTTCGTAAAATAAAAAAGTTTATCAACTACTTCATTATTCTGTTCTATGGTCAACTCTTCATGTCTGGATTCAAAATTTATAAACTCTATTTTTCTTCCAAATGATTTTCTTCCAAGTAATTTGTCCCTACATGCTAATAACTGTGTTTTATTATAACCTCTTTCACCCAACCTCAGCACAACTTTATTCAGTTCATTAGATTTTTCACTAACATTACAAGTGTGATCAAATTTTCTCTTGAATTCTCCATAAGGTAAAGCCTTCAGTAAATGGTCAGGATGCATGCTTGTCGCATGCAAAAACATATTAACTGAAGTAGATTTTCTATAGGGCCTAAATCCAATATTCTCCCCATCTACAAATAGTGACAGATCCAAAAAATTAATATGTGTTCTATTTAATTCATAAGAAAAGGAAAGATTGTGCCCATTATTGTTCAATACTTCAAAAAATTCAAGGAAATCAATTATATCTCCCTTGCAAATGAAAATGAGATCATCAATAAAGCGCTGATACAATATCACATTATTCTTAAAAAAATCAGTAGGGTAAATAAATGTTTTCTCAAAAAAACCCATATATATGACAGCATATGAGGGCGCAAAAGCTGCCCCCATCGCCGTACCTTTTATTTGCAAAAAATAACTATTATTAAATAAAAAAATAATTATGGGTCAAACAAAACTCTAATAAGCTTACCAGAAAATTAGTCCTTGGCCCTTCACCCAACATATCATAAATTGAATCCAGTCCCCATCTGATGTCAATATTTGTATACAGTGATTTAACATCTATAGTTACCCAATAATAATCTTGATGCCATTTGATTTTGGATATACTATTAATAAGATCCTGGGTATTGGAAATATGAGATGCAACCCTACCCAAATAGGTTTTCAGATGAAAATCCAAAAAAGTATTTACATTATCCAAAAAGGAGCCTATCCCTGAGACTATGGGCCTACCAGGAGGTTTTTGTAAATTCTTATGCACCTTAGGTAGAGCATACAAAATAGGTATAGCAGGTTTTTTAATGTATATTCTGCAAACATCCCTATGTTCAAAAAAGCCCAAGCGTTCTCCCTTTTCTAACAGAAATAATAGTTCATAGGTTCATAGGTTCATAGGTTCATACTAGGCTATCTGCCCAAGGGCATTTATAAGCCTAGCCCATAGTTATGTGGCTTTCGCCACCCCTTTAGTTTGAATAAAAACTATGCCTATCATTTTGCTGTGCCTCTGTCAAGCAGTGACGCTGAAGTAATCCCTGGGGTATATCTGCAATCTCCCATCCATTGGTCAAGATTCCTCTTGAACAAGACCAGAGAGGTGCTCTGCCTCACATGTACCGGGATTTTGTTCCACAGCATAGGGAGTCTCTGGGTGATGAATCTGTCCCTCCAGCACGTTCTATTTATAACCGTGTCAAGGTTTAAGTCTCCGCCCTTGTGGTTCTGAGGGATCTAGATTTTTGAGGTGAAGCATATTCATCAAATCTGGGTTTGACATGGCCTTATATGTCAGGCACAGGTCACCTCTGAGCAAGCGGTATGAGACTGAATAGAGCTGGAGTTCTTTCAGTCGGGCAGCATAAGACATATTTTTGAGACCCTTTATCCTTTTGGTGAGGAACTTTTGGGGCCTTTCAAGCTGCAGCAGGTGTCTGGTCAGATACATTCGAGCGGGGCATTGTACTCAATCATAGGTCTAATAAGTGATGAGTACAGGGGCGATGACCTCCCTTGATCTAGATGTGAATCCCTTCATGATCAGGTGGGTGATATAGAAGGTTTTCCTAACTACTTTAGCAACATGAGTGTCAAGCGAAGGCTACTGTCAACCTGGGTCCCCAGATCTCTGATGACTTTTTCTGTGCTCAGTGGATTGCCACCTATATGGTAGCTAGGGGTAGCCTTGTTTTTCCCAAAGGGTATGACTATGCATTTTTGGCGTTTAACTTCAGGCCATGGCTCTGGCACCAGTTATCCATTTCTGTGAGGCCCTTCTGGAGGATATCTGTGTCAGATGTGTTTTCGACTATGGCCCAGTTTGCAGTCATCTGCAAACTTTGTCAGCCATAACCCTCCTGTGTTTGCTTGTACTTCAGAAAAGTAGATGCCGAACAAGAGTGGACCCAGGACTGAGCCCTGTGGGACACCACTTGTGACAGGCTTTGAGTCTGACATGGCTCCAGCAACTCTGACCCTGTGGGTTCTGTCACTTAGCCAGTTTGCAACCCATCTTGTGATGTATGGGTTTACATTCAAGCTGATGAGTTTTTCGATGATACCTGAGTGGGGTATTGTGTGAAGGCCTTTGCCAGGTCGAGGTAGGCTGTATGGACTGCCTTTCCCTCATCAATGGCCTTGGTGACTGTCTCGAAAAAGTCAACCAAGTTTAAGAGGCAGGATCTGCCTTTGACAAAGCCAAACTGAGTTGGATCCAAAGTCTGCAAGTTCCCTATGTCTTTATTTATGAGTTCCATTATGATCCTCTCCATGGCTTTGCAGATAAGGCTTGTCAAGCTAATGGGGCGGTAATTTCCAGGGTCTGTGGAGGCACCGCCCTTATGAAGTGGGACCACAGTGGCCGTGCGCCACTCCTTGGGTACGTATCCTGAGGTGAGGCTAAGATTAAACAGCTGTCCTAACTGTGGGTTTAATTCCTCATTTAGTTCATGAAGCACACAGCCGGGGACACCATCCGGTCCCATGGATGCTGTGTTTTTGCCTTAGTGAGGGCAGTTCTCACCTGGGCGTTGGAGATGTTTGGGGGCTACAATCCTCTGGAATAGATATCTCTCCTTTTGGGGAGGGGAAAAGTTTGCACTGAACCTGTCAGCCAGTATGTTGGCAATGTGTGTAGGTTCAGTAATTTTCACATCATTTTGAACTAATTCTGAGCATATCTGGGAGTTTCCTCCTAGGTTTCTAACATAGCTAAAGAAGGCCTTATGATTCTCTTTAGAGTCCTTGGCGATTTTTCTCTCAAAATTTGCCTTGGATGATTTTATGAGAGCTCTTAGTTTTTACTTATAATGATCAAAGGTGTCTTACCTTTCAAGGATTTTGCTCTATCTTGTAGTAGCTTCCTCCTTTTGTTGTAGAGCTTGTTTATGGCTGGGGTCCACCAGACTGGGCGCTTGCCTTTGGTACAGAGAGTCTTAGTTTTGTTTGGGATTGCCTGATCCATGCAGTCCTGTAGGTGCTGGTAGAAGGCATTTGTAAGTGATTCAGCGGTTTGAGTAATGTTTACCACTGGCTCAGGGGCCTTAAAGGAGACCACACTAGTTTTTAGAAGTGTGAAATCGGCTTTTGAGAAGTTTTTCACTGTGGTCTTTTTGTTTCAGGTGGGGGCGGGATGAGGACCTCCAGCGAGATTAGTTTATGATCTGATCTCACCAGTGAGGGGTATACTTCGGTGTTGAACATTTTGATCCCATGTTCGTGATGATGAGATCAAGTATGTTTTCTCCTCTTGTGGGGATGGTGACTAGTTGTTCCATGGCATTTGAGTTTATGAACTCCAGGAATCTTTGGGTTAGAGTGTTAGGGCTTGAGTAGTGTTCCCAGTCTATATTAGGGTAGTTAAAGTCACCTAGTATGATGGTGTTTGGAGATACATTTATCCCCTCAATGTTTTCAGGAAGGCCATGTGAGGTTCCTGAGTTTGAGAGGGTGGCCTGTAACATGCTACAAATTGCAGAGCAGTCTTGCCTATGGTTAATTGCACCTGGATGGTCTCCGATGCATCATGCGTTGCCACCAACCTTGAGGTGTGGGTGTCCTTTATGAATATGGACACCCCCTCCTTTCTTGGTGTTGTCCGGATTTTGGGCCGGAGCGCATGATATGAGGTGAAACCTGTTAGTGCTGGGGTGCTCTCAGGAGCCTTGAACCAGGTTTCTGTCACAGCACAGACATCGATGTTCTCCATATTGAGAAGGGCCTCAGTGCGTGCATCTTGAGATTGAGACTTCTGGCATTGAGCAGCATTACCCTTAGTTTTTTCCTTTTTGGTGTTCTAGGGTGGTAGGTTTAGAATTTGAGCCTTGCCTAAAAAGGCACTATGGGGTGGCAAGAGCCTTTGCCAATATCCGAAGCCCAGGGTGACAGGTGCAAGCCGTCCCTTGCGAAGCAGCGTGGCTTGTCCAGCATGTCATCCCAGGCAGACAGACATTGGATCCCCTTTGAATGACACCAGAATTTAAGCCAATTATTAAAGCTGATCATCTTATCACTGTATTGTGGCATCATTCTAGGTGAAGGTAGGATACTGCTCAAGGTCAGGGTCATACCTGCCTGGGCTACATAATCAGAGAGCTCCTCGATGTCCCTTTTCATGTAGTCCAAGGAGGTGCGTCTCAGGTCGTTGACACCAGCGTGGACAATGACTGAGTCGTACTTGTACCTGCTGTTGAGAGACCTGAGTGCTTGCGTTATGTGGCGGATTCTAGTGCCTGACAGGCAGCTTACTGTGACCTTCTCTTTACTCAGTCTGGTGGCGGACGTCAGTGTGTCTGACTATGGAATCACCAATGACAAGTGTGTCTGGCATTTTGTTTGGCCTTAAGGGCTGTGACTGTTTGACACTCTGACTGTGTGGTCTATGTGTTGCATGTGTTGGGTCGTGAGGTGGTAGTTGTTTGGGTGTCTGCTTTGGTGGCCTCTGCTGTTTTGGTAAATTTTGATCAGAGCCTCAGTATGTCTTTGTGTGAGTATGTGTATGATTTGAAGTTGTGATGGTACCATGTGTGACTGGGTATGTATTGTGTGTGGTTACCTTCTCCTCCTGTCTGGTCTTGCCAGTCCTATGTTGAGAGAGCTCAGCCTCCAGTTTGGCCGTATAGTTGCATCTCTCGCATGTATTTGTGTTTTGTGGGAGAAGGAGAGGATTGTCTGTGTACATGAGGCAGTTGTAACATTGCCTCAATATTCCCAGGTTCACCAGTTGAGCTGGAGAGGACACTAGCAACTGATCCTCGACATACTAGAAGTAGTAGATAAAGAGACTTTCAAAGAACTCCGGGGAAGTGGGTTTTAGGCTGGTGGGGTACTATCTATAATAAGAGTGCTTTATCAAGGTGCAAGTACTGTAGGAGTAAGTGCTAGGCTTTACAGATAGAGAATAGTCTACTTGGGAATCAAGTAGAGATTAACTTTTCAGTTATAGGATATGCTGGTTAGATCAGCAGTACAGCTCGAGGAAGGTAGTTTTAAGGGAAAATTGGAAGAGTGGAATTTAGATGGCCCAAATAGTTTAACCTTGTTTAACCGCTGCTCTTGTGTGCAACAGTGGTAACTCATGCTGTAAAAATGGCTTACAGCGTTTAGCGTGTTTTATAACAGGGGCTGAAGGGAGCTAGGAATTGGCCCAAAGCGACCAATGGACTACTAGTTTCTGGCTGAAACTTCACCAAATCAGACAAAAAGGCTCAGTGCTTCCCACTCCCACTGGTAAGCAAAGAAACTTCCCTCCTTCCTAATAAGGCAATGGATCAGTAACAGGAACTAAAACAAAGCCCAGGGATCAGCAACTCTGAAACTGGACTGCTCTAGTTCAGTAAGGCGGAAAACAAGAGATTTTTTGTTTTATTACAGAGACAAGGAAAAAAACAGACAGTAATTGCTGTAAATCGGCTAGCGCACTTTAGTGTGTAGCCTACAGAAACAATTTGCAACAATTAGTAACTTAAAGTGCAATAAACAGTGTAAAATGCAGAAATCACTTAAAGTAGCAATAAAACAGGCGAAATGCAGTTGCTAGCTTAAATAACAGTGGGAAAGCCACAAAAATACTTATATCTGGTAGAAAGTCACTCTTTTAGCTCTCTGCTGCTTGGATCACCCTGCAGGCCACCACGAGGATCTGTGCTGAGTTGGTACAAGCTGGAAAACGCGTGTTTAGCGTGTTTTATAGCAGGGGGCTGAAAGGAGCTAGGAACTGGCCCAAAACAACCAATGGACTACTAGTTTCTGGCTGAAACTTCACCAAATCGGACAGAAAGGCCGCTCAGTGCTTCCACTCCCACTGGTAAGCAAAGAAACTTCCCTCCTCCCTAATAAGGCAATGAATCAGTAACAGGAACTAAAACAAAGCCCAGGGATCAGCAACTCTGAAACTGGACTACTCTAGTTCAGTAAGGCAGGAAAACAAGAGATTTTTTTTGTTTTATTACAGAGACAAGGAAAAACAGACAGTAAATGCTATAAATGCTGTAAATCGGCTAGCGCACTTTAGTGTGTAGCCTACAGAAACAATTTGCAACAATTAGTAACTTAAAGTGCAATAAACAGTGTAAAATGCAGAAATCACTTAAAGTAGCAGTAAAACAGGCGAAATGCAGTTCGCTAGCTTAAATAACAGTGGGAAAGCCACAAAAATACTTATATCTGGTAGAAAGTCACTCTTTTAGCTCTCTGCTGCTTGGATCACTCTGCAGGCCACCACGAGGATCTGTGCTGAGTTGGTACAAGCTGGAAAAACGCGTGTTTAG
Source organism: Protopterus annectens (assembly GCF_019279795.1). Classification (NCBI taxonomy): domain Eukaryota; kingdom Metazoa; phylum Chordata; order Ceratodontiformes; family Protopteridae; genus Protopterus; species Protopterus annectens. Next base: position 1,655,407,772 of record NC_056741.1, on the reverse strand, counting down.
CGTGTTTTATAGTAGGGTGCTGAAAGGAGCTAGGAATTGGCCCAAAGCGACCAATGGACTACTTGTTTCTGGCTGAAACTTCACCAAATCGGACAGAAAGGCTGCTCAGTGCTTTCATCCCACTGGTAAGCAAAGAAACTTCCCTCCTCCCTAATAAGGCAATGGATCAGTAACAGGAACTAAAAACAAAGCCCAGGGATCAGCAACTCTGAAACTGGACTACTCTAGTTCAGTAAGGCGGAAAACAAGAGATTTTTGTTTTATTACAGAGACAAGGAAAAAAAAACAGACAGTAAATGCTATAAATGCTGTAAATCGGCTAGCGCACTTTAGTGTGTAGCCTACAGAAACAATTTGCAACAATTAGTAACTTAAAGTGCAATAAAAAGTGTAAAATGCAGAAATCACTTAAAGTAGCAGTAAAACAGGCGAAATGCAGTCGCTAGCTTAATAACAGTGGAAAGCCACAAAAATACTTATATCTGGTAGAAAGTCACTCTTTTAGCTCTCTGCTGCTTGGATCACTCTGCAGGCCACCACGAGGATCTGTGCTGAGTTGGTACAAGCTGGAAAACGCGTGTTTAGCGTGTTTTATAGCAGGGGCTGAAAAAGGAGGAATTGGCCCAAAATGACCAATGGACTACTAGTTTCGGCTGAAACTTCACCAAATCGGACAGAAAGGCTGCTCAGTGCTTCCCACTCCCACTGGTAAGCAAAGAAACTTCCCTCCTCCTAATAAGGCAATGGATCAGTGACAGGAACTAAAACAAAGCCCAGGGATCAGCAACTATGATACTGGACTACTCTAGTTTAGTAAGGTGGGAAAACAAGATGTTTTTAGCTTTATTACAGAGACAAGGAAAAAACAGACAGTAAATGCTATAAATGCTGTAAATCGGCTAAGCACTTTAGTGTGTAGCCTACAGAAACAATTTGCAACAATTAGTAACTTAAAGTGCAATAAACAGTGTAAAATGCAGAAATCACTTAAAGTAGCAGTAAAACAGGCTAAATGCAGTCGCTATCTTAATAACAGTGGGAAAGCCACAAAATACTTATATCTGGTAGAAAGTCACTCTTTTAGCTCTCTGCTGCTTGGATCACTCTGCAGGCCACCACGAGGATCTGTGCTGAGTTGGTACAAGCTGGAAAACGCGTGTTTAGCGTGTTTTATAGCAGGGGGCTGAAAGGAGCTAGGAACTGGGCCAAAACGACCAATGGACTACTAGTTTCTGGCTGAAACTTCACCAAATCGGACAAAAGGCTCAGTGCTTCCCACTCCCACTGGTAAGCAAAGAAACTTCCCTCCTTCCTAATAAGGCAATGGATCAGTAACAGGAACTAAAAACAAAGCCCAGGGATCAGCAACTCTGAAACTGGACTGCTCTAGTTCAGTAAGGCAGGAAAACAAGAATTTTTTTTTTTTTTACAGCGACAAGGAAAAAAACAGACAGTAAATGCTATAAAAACAATTCACATGCAGTGCAAGCTGGCACACTTGAGTATGTAGCAATATTAGTCCACACACAGTATGAAAAAAATGTAATTAAATTAAAAGGACTAAAAGCAAGTGCAGAAAGGGTTTATTAGAGAGAATGCGGTAAAGAGAAGGGACTGGGGAGTGTCCTAGATCAAATCTACAGTGGGCGGGCACTGCAAAAGCCACCAAATTTAAACTACATCCAAGAACAGGGAGGGTGGGGAAGACAGTTTCAACAGAGCTAGATCTGAGAAATCAGTCCCCAAGTTATAACAACCACAATAAAATGAAGGAAATATACTTAAATCAGCTTATGTCCAGTTGATGTATGCAGACAAATCTCAGTAGCAGCAACTCTACTTAAAATGATTACCAGAGATGTAACCAACACAGGTTTTAAAGTTATCAGAAAACCTCCCAAGCTAATTAACACTTAAAGGAATTTCAGTGCAGTTTAACAACTAGTGCAGAGCTTCAGACACACACACAAGACAGTTTCAACAGAGCTAGATCTGAGAAATCAGTCCCCAAGTTATAACAACCACAATAAAATGAAGGAAATATACTTAAATCAGCTTATGTCCAGTTGATGTATGCAGACAAATCTCAGTAGCAGCAACTCTACTTAAAATGATTACCAGAGATGTAACCAACACAGGTTTTAAAGTTATCAGAAAACCTCCCAAGCTAATTAACACTTAAAGGAATTTCAGTGCAGTTTAACAACTAGTGCAGAGCTTCAGACACACACACAAGACAGTTTCAACAGAGCTAGATCTGAGAAATCAGTCCCCAAGTTATAACAACCACAATAAAATGAAGGAAATATACTTAAATCAGCTTATGTCCAGTTGATGTATGCAGACAAATCTCAGTAGCAGCAACTCTACTTAAAATGATTACCAGAGATGTAACCAACACAGGTTTTAAAGTTATCAGAAAACCCCCAAGCTAATTAACACTTAAAGGAATTTCAGTGCAGTTTAACAACTAGTGCAGAGCTTCAGACACACACACAAGACAGTTTCAACAGAGCTAGATCTGAGAAATCAGTCCCCAAGTTATAACAACCACAATAAAATGAAGGAAATATACTTAAATCAGCTTATGTCCAGTTGATGTATGCAGACAAATCTCAGTAGCAGCAACTCTACTTAAAATGATTACCAGAGATGTAACCAACACAGGTTTTAAAGTTATCAGAAAACCCCCAAGCTAATTAACACTTAAAGGAATTTCAGTGCAGTTTAACAACTAGTGCAGAGCTTCAGACACACACACAAGACAGTTTCAACAGAGCTAGATCTGAGAAATCAGTCCCCAAGTTATAACAACCACAATAAAATGAAGGAAATATACTTAAATCAGCTTATGTCCAGTTGATGTATGCAGACAAATCTCAGTAGCAGCAACTCTACTTAAAATGATTACCAGAGATGTAACCAACACAGGTTTTAAAGTTATCAGAAAACCCCCAAGCTAATTAACACTTAAAGGAATTTCAGTGCAGTTTAACAACTAGTGCAGAGCTTCAGACACACACACAAGACAGTTTCAACAGAGCTAGATCTGAGAAATCAGTCCCCAAGTTATAACAACCACAATAAAATGAAGGAAATATACTTAAATCAGCTTATGTCCAGTTGATGTATGCAGACAAATCTCAGTAGCAGCAACTCTACTTAAAATGATTACCAGAGATGTAACCAACACAGGTTTTAAAGTTATCAGAAAACCCCCAAGCTAATTAACACTTAAAGGAATTTCAGTGCAGTTTAACAACTAGTGCAGAGCTTCAGACACACACACAAGACAGTTTCAACAGAGCTAGATCTGAGAAATCAGTCCCCAAGTTATAACAACCACAATAAAATGAAGGAAATATACTTAAATCAGCTTATGTCCAGTTGATGTATGCAGACAAATCTCAGTAGCAGCAACTCTACTTAAAATGATTACCAGAGATGTAACCAACACAGGTTTTAAAGTTATCAGAAAACCCCCAAGCTAATTAACACTTAAAGGAATTTCAGTGCAGTTTAACAACTAGTGCAGAGCTTCAGACACACACACAAGACAGTTTCAACAGAGCTAGATCTGAGAAATCAGTCCCCAAGTTATAACAACCACAATAAAATGAAGGAAATATACTTAAATCAGCTTATGTCCAGTTGATGTATGCAGACAAATCTCAGTAGCAGCAACTCTACTTAAAATGATTACCAGAGATGTAACCAACACAGGTTTTAAAGTTATCAGAAAACCCCCCAAGCTAATTAACACTTAAAGGAATTTCAGTGCAGTTTAACAACTAGTGCAGAGCTTCAGACACACACACAAGACAGTTTCAACAGAGCTAGATCTGAGAAATCAGTCCCCAAGTTATAACAACCACAATAAAATGAAGGAAATATACTTAAATCAGCTTATGTCCAGTTGATGTATGCAGACAAATCTCAGTAGCAGCAACTCTACTTAAAATGATTACCAGAGATGTAACCAATCTGGGTTGGCTCAGTCCAATTTTTTATATTCATCGCCATTAGAAAGTAGAGCATCAACCATATCACAATAATCAGATTTGTTCAGGATAACCCAATTCCCACCTTTATCAGCACATTTAAATATAAAGTTAGATTTTAACTTTTTCAATTCTTTCAATACTTGCCATTCATTTTTACTTAACTTATAGCATCTTTTTTCTTTACAAAATAATTTATAAGCTATATCAACTTCCTTAAGAAGAACTTTAAAAAAAGTTGAAATGGCAGGTACAGTGATACTGGGTATAAACTTGTTAACATTCTTTAAGTATGGTACATTCAATTTTCCATAGCCAGTATTGAAATTACTTTCATGGTTAACTTGTTCATCATTTTCACACAACTTATTGAGGTCTGACCAATCATAGTCATATATAGACAAATTCAAAAGGCTATCATCTAAATCAATGTTACAGATGTTAGGTTCAGAATTTTCAGTAAATGGCTCATCTTCTTTTTTAAAATAAACTTTAAGCAGCAACTTTCTAATGAAATCTTTAATTTCAAAATAAATATCTGCAAAAGAAGGAAAAAACGTTTGTATAAATTTGCTATCCTTATACAAAACATTTTGCATATCATTAGTCAATTCCAAATTGGATAAATTAATGCACATTAGAGTCTCTTTAGCAACATTTGTTAGAATAGAACCAGCTTCACATACCAATAAATTATTTGAAGCGGTTTCTTCCCTTCCTTCCGTTTCGCCCCTTGTTCGAACTGTTCGTATGAAAGGAGTCCCCTGTATTAGAAGAGACTAAAGCACCATCAAGCACTTCAACTGCACTAGTAGTCGCTGAAGTGCTAGCAAAAGTTACATTTTTCGCAATACTCCTTTCCGATGAAGACGCTGAAGACACTGAAAAACCATGTTGTCTTTGACTTGCTTTTCTAACCTTTGACCTGCTACGCACAGGTTCTCGTTGCCATGAAAACAGTATACCAGTCTCATAGTCCCTTAAATCACGTATGAGCTTGTTCCGCTTCCTCTGGATGATGTCTCCCTCTAATTTGCATATTTTCTCATTTACTTTTAAAGTTTGCATCCTATAACAGGACTCCCCCACCACCTCATCCTGTAGATGCAAAATCTCCTTCAATTTTTCATGAGCTCTCAGATTACGCTTAATCAGAGTGCGAAGCCAACTAATGGTGCAAGACAAAGAAGCCTGTTTCCACTCATCCAAAAGATCAGACTCCTCTTCAGAAAATTGTTTGGCAGGTAACTTGTCGATACGCAACCCCCTCGGAGTAATGTTTAAACTAAAATATTTCTCCAAGAGGCGAGTATCCAGATATAAAGCAATTTCTTTAGTCATTAGTCTTTCCAGTTGCACAAACCGCCTGTCTACTTCACGATCAGTTCCCACGTTCCAGGGATCCATGGTAATATATTTCTTATCACGCTCACTCATTATATCGCTCACTCATTATATCAGAAAACAACATTGTTCCTGACATACTGCTCTGTTCAGAGCCTTCATTAATTTGCGACATAAGCAAAATAAAACTATAAATAAACTGGTGAAGAAACTGGCAATTCAAATGACAAAAACACCTCAACTTAAAAATAAAAAAAACACACAGCCAGCCAGTACTTCACCAGTAACTTGCTTTTCTTTTATTGAACGATCTGGTACCTCGGCAGTTCGCCTTCAAGGATCACAGTTAATTCAATGCACTCATAACATTTATATACACTTCTCTTTTAAACAATTAACAAATTAATCCCCTAATTAATCAATTTAACAATAAAGGATTATTTAAAGTGACCTTAAACAAACCATAAATTTATATAACATGAATATAAATATATAAATGCATGAATAAATAAATAGATGAATAAATAAATAAATAAAATAAATAAGTGAGCGTGTACTTCTTCCTTCGGCCCTTCCCGGTTAGGGGTCGCCACAGCGGACCACCTTGTCCGCACATTGATTGGCAGTGGAGTTTTACGGTGTCGAGTTGCCAGCCTGGCGCCCAACCTTCCACAGAAGGCACACTCACACGCACACCTAGGGCCAATTTAGAGTATCCAATCCACCTGCAGCATGTCTTTGGGATGTGGGAGGAAACCGGAGCACCCGGAGGAAACCCACGCGACCACAGGGAGGACATGCAGACTCCGCACAGAAGGCACCCCAGCCGAGGATCGAACCGAAGAACCTCTTGCTGTGAGGCGGCAATGCTAACCACTGCACCACCGTGGCCGCCCAAATAAGTGAGCGTGTACTAAACATCAATAATTCATTGAATGCCTAATTCTTGATTCATACCATTAGGCTTTAAGGTATGGAACTTGAAAATCATTCTTATTTATTTTATTATAGCAACCTGAGATCCCTACGGTCAGCCAACAAATTACTAGTCCAAAATCACAAAGCTAATAACTCAGCTGGTGAATCCCTGTTCACCAGCTTTGTTGGCAAAACCTGGAATGCCTTGCCAAACTATATAACCACACAATCCTCCAAAAGTCTCTTCAAAAAAACCTCAAACAGTATCTTCAAACTGAGCTGGCTATGCCCATGTACCAACCTGGATTAAGTTATAAAACAATAGCATAATCAGTAATTATCATAACATAATCAGTAATAATCATAACATCTAACTACATCACCATGCTATATATCCAGTCTTACTTGTAATTGTGTCTGTCCATGAGAACTGTGAATCCCTACTAGGGACCGAGTTATAATCTTACTTGTAATTGTGTCTGTCCATGAGAACCCTACTAGGGAACACTTCTAAACCAATGTACATAAGGTATGTTACCACTTTTTTTTATATATTCTAATTGTTTTCTAACTTCTTGTGTAACCTTTTGCATGTTTGACTATGTGGAGCTTTTCTCACTGGGCCTCCAATGAAAATGGACATGTATCCAGTCAGACTATCCCGGTAAACAAATGCAAAATAAATAAATAAAAATATTATAAGGTGTTTTTTCTATTTGTATCGGGTTCTCATGCCTCTAGCAGACAAACCGATAAGGAGAAATGGTTTGGAGAAAATGTTTACTGAAAGCATTCAAGTGTTTTTCCAGCTGAGAAAGCTATAAAGATAAGGCAAAACCACAACACTTAACAGGAGCACAGGCTCTACCATACATCCCATACATCTTAGCATAGATAATCTTTTTTAGTTTAGCTCGAGTCTGTGTGTGTGGCTGTCAGTTTGGAAAATGTGTTCCCATTAGGAAGGTAAAACTTCAATATTTGAAGATGTATAGTTTTGTGTGTTAAGTTAATAGATTTTAGGGGGTATTGGGTGCGTATTTCTGTTTAAGGGTTTTCAATAAAACAAAAAAATTCTGCAAGATGTGACATGCAGATGAGAAGAAACAACTCTGCCAAACAGTACATGCATGTTAAAACACTAAAGCTGTAATTAGACATTTAACAAAAAAGCTGTTATACGTAAAAGGTAGGAATACTAATCCCTCAGGAATAAGATTCTTTCTAGAACGCCATTAAACATTGATGGTCACACTGACAAATACAAAAAGACAGAGTAGTGAACTACATTTAAAAAATGTAGAGTGTAAATAGCTATGCTACAGGAGACGCACTTGGAAAGAACTGAACATACGAATTTGATAAAGAAAGGTTTTCAGAGTGGTTATTAAGCGGAATACCTTGTGCAAAGGAAAACAGAAGTACTTATATTAACTGCAAGAGGAGCGCCAATAGTAAAAAGAAGAGGATAAAAAAGAAAATAATAGTATATTTGTAGTACTAATGGGCTACTGGCAAGGGAGGAGGATTACACTAGCATATTTTTATATTCCACCGAAAACTGCTATAATGGAGCCTAAGAAAGTTCTGGGAGAAATAATCAGCTTTCAGCTAGGAATATTACTTACTGGTGGGGACTGGAATTTGATTTGTACAGTAAAGATGTGTATGTGGGGCCCAGAAGGGAAAATATAACAAAGGAGGGTAAATTTTAAGAAATTTATGAAAATATTTGGCATGGAAGATGTGAATTCAGTGGGAGTTCAGAGTGAATTTATACATTACTCCCAAAGATAAAAAACTGGGCCAAGCTAGACAGAATTTACATTTCACAGGAACATCTGCATTTAATTGAGGGTCTTGATATGCACCCAATAACTATATCAGATCATGTGCCAGTAATGACTAAAATAAAAACACAAGGTAATGAAATAAAAATGAGATACTGATGCTTTTCCACCTAGCTGTTGAAAACTGAGGAATTTAAGGAATGGGTAGTGGAAATTATTCAGGTGCTATTACAGAAGATAGCTATATTTTCAGAAAAAAATTCTATGGAGTGGGATAAAATTAAAGTTGAATTTAAAAACAAGGTGGAAATAAGGGGAGATATGGTTAAGAAGTAACCATTATTTTCAGGGAATGACAAAGTATTGCAAATTAGGGGGAATCTCAAAGAACAAGAGGAGCAACTGTAGAATGCTAAACAGAAAACAAGGGCTTACCTAAATAACATGCATGAGTTTAGAAAGACTGGTGTTAAGCAACAGTTTTTTAATAACTTCAGAGCACAAAAACTTTTAGCACAACTCAGGCAACAGAAAGTAGAAAGGGCCGTCACCAAGCTTATAACAAGAAGATAACAAGGGATCCTGTAGAAGAAGTCGAAATATTTTGGAAAAAGTCTGTATAAAGCAGAGAAATATGGAAAACAAGAAAAGGTACAAATGGAAAGGTTTATGGAAGAATTAAGTATGCCAAGGTTAGAGGTAGAGGAAGCTCAGTAACTAACAGTTGGGATAGGAGGAGATGAGATAAAAATGGTGGTGTATAACCAATTTACAGGAAAGTCACCAAGAATGGATGGTATACTTCTGGAGGTTTGGAAGCTAGTAAGGAAAAACTGATAAAGGTCAAGAAGGTTTTTAACAATATTTTATGAGGAGAATTATCAATATCCTGGAAGAAAGTTGTATAATACCTAAAGAGAGTAAAGATCCATCAGATCCAGCTTCATACAGACCCATTTCAATACTAAATCAGGATTATAAATTGTTTATGTCTATAATGGCTAAAACAATTGCAAAAGTGATGCTAAAATTGATGGACATGAATCAATGTTGTTTTGTGAAGGGGAGGCAAACATTTGACAATATTAGCAGAATAGTGATAATCCAGAGGGAAGCAGATTGTAAGAAAATACCAATGTTGGTGGATCTTGATGAAGAGAAAGCACTTGACAGAGTAAGTGGGACTTGAGTAGAGCAAAGGAAGTGTTTGCATTCCCTGATAAAATTATAAGGTTGATTAGGAGGATATATGGGACTGGAGGAGAAAATTAAAGTGGATGGGGTCCTCTCTGATAATCTCTGATTCGGCAGAGGAAACAGACAGGGGTGTCCTCTCTTCCCTTTGTTACTTGCATTACATTTAGAACTACTGGCAAAGAAAATAAGGGACTCAGAAATTCAAGAATATAATAATTGGTATGGGGGTCAAGAAAAGCTGTCTCTATTTGCAGATGACAGAAGAAGAGGAGGGGGAAGGCATGCCCGAAGGCAGGAAGAGAGGAGGAAGGTTAGGAGTGTAGTACTGAGGGTAGGAACTTTGAATGTTGGCAGTATGGCTGGTACAGGGAGCGAGCTAGCTGATATGATGGAGAGAATGAAGGTTGTACATGCAAGAGACCAGATGGAAGGAAAGTAAGGTGAAGTGTATAGGAGGTGGGTTCAAATTGTTCTATCATGGTGTGGATGGCAGAATAAATGGGGTAGAGGTTATCCTAATAAACAGTATGCCAAGAGTGTTTGGGAGGTGAAGAGAGTTGAATGTTGGCAGTATGGCTGGTATAGGGAGACAGCTAGCTGATACGATGGAGAGAAGGAAGGTTGATATATTGTGCATGCAAGAGACCAGATGGAAGGGAAGTAAGGCCAAGTGTATATGAGGTGGGTTCAAATTGTTCTATCATGGTGTGGATGGCAGAAGAAATGGGGTAGGGGTTATTCTAATGTAACAGTATGCCAAGAGTGTTTTGGAGGTGAAGAGAGTGTCTGATAGAGTGATGTTTATGAAGCTTGAAATTGATGGTGTAATGATGAATGTTAATTAGTGCATATGCTCCACAAGTTGGGTGTGCGATGGATGAGAAAGAAAAATTTTGGAGCGAGTTGGATGAAGTGGTGGTGAGTGTACCCAAGGGTGAGAGACTAGTGATTGGAGCGGACTTTAATGGGCATGTTGGTGAAGTGAACAGAGGGGATGAGGAAGTGATGGGTAGGTATGGTGTTACGGAGAGGAATGCAGAAGGTCAGATGATTGTGGATTTTGTGAAAAGGATGGACATGGCTGTGGTGAATAAGTATTTTAAGAAGAGGGAGAAGCATAGGGTGACGTACAAGAGTGGAGGAAGATGCACACAGGTGGATTATTTCCTATGTAGGAGGGCCAGTCTGAAGGAGATTGGAGACTGTAAAGTGGTGGCAGGGGAAAGTGTAGTTAAGCAGCATAGATGGTGGTCTGTAGGATGACGTTGGTGATCAAGAAGAGGAGGAGGAGTGTGAAAGCAGTGCCAAGGATTAAATGGTGAAAGTTAAAAAAGGGTGATTGTGAAGTGGAGTTTAGGGAAGAGTTAAGACAGGCACTGAGAGGCAGTGGAGAGTTACCAAACAGCTGGGTTACTACAGCAGAACTAGTAAGGGAGACTGCTAGAAAGGTTCTTGGTGTGGCATCTGGACAGAGGAAGGAGGACAAAGAGACATGGTGGTGGAATGAGGGAGTACAGGAGAGTATGCAGAGGAAGAGGCTGGCGAAGAAGAAGTGGGATTGTCAAAGAGATGAAGAAAGTAGACATGAGTATAAGGAGATGAGGCGCATGGCAAAGAGAGAGGTGGCGAAAGCTAAGGATAAGGCGTATGGAGAGTTGTATGAGAGATTGGACACTAAAGAGGGAGAAAAGGACCTGTACCAATTGGCTAGACAGAGGGACAGAGCTGGGAAAGATGTGCAGCAAGTAAGGGTGATAAAGGATAGTGAGGGAAAGGTACTCACAAGAGAGGAGAGTGTGTTGAGTAGATGGAAAGAGTATTTTGAGAGGCTGATGACTGAAGAGAATGAGAGAGAGAGAAGGTTGGATGATGTGGGGATAGCGAATCAGGAAGTGAAACAGATTAGCAAGGAGGAAGTAAGGACAGCTATGAAGAGGATGAAGAATGGAAAGGCTGTTGGCCCAGATGACATCCCAATGAAAGCAATGAGGTGCTTAGGAGAAATGGCAGTGGAATTTTTAACGAGATTGTTTAATGAAATTTTGGAAAGTCAGAGGATGCCTGAGGAGTGGAGAAAAAGTGTTTTGGTACCTATCTTTAAGAATAAGGGTGATGTGCAGAGCTGCAGTAACTACAGAGGGATAAAATTGATCAGCCACAGCTTGAAGTTATGGGAGAGAGTAGTAGAAGCTAGGTTAAGAAGGGAGGTGATGATTAGTGCTCAGCAGTATGGTTCAATGCCAGGAAAGAGTGCTACAGATGCGATGTTTGCTCATAGTGTTATTGGAGAAATACAGAGAAGGTCAGAAGGAGTTGCATTGTCTTTATAGACTTGGAGAAAGCATATGACAGGGTGCCTAGAAACGAGTTGTGGTTTTGTATGAGGAAGTCGGGAGTGGCAGAGAAGTATGTAAGAGTGGTACAGGATATATACAAGGGTAGTGTGACAGTGGTGAGGACTGCAGTGGGAATGCAGATCCATTTAAGGTGGAGGTGGGATTACATCAAGGATCAGCTCTAAGTCCTTTCTTATTTGCAGTGGTGATGGACAGGTTGACAGATGAGATCAGACAGGAGGCCCCATGGACTATGATGTTTGCAGATGACATTGTGATCTGTAGTGAGAGTAGGAATCAGGTTGAAGAGACTCTGGAGAGGTGGAGATATGCTCTAGAGAGCAGAGGAATGAAGGTCAGCAGGGCTAAGACAGAATATATGTGTGTAAATGAGAGGGAGGGTAGAAGAATTGTGAGGATGCAGGGAGTAGAGTTGGTAAAGGTGGACGAGTTTAAGTACTTGGGATCAACAGTTCAGAGTAATGGTGAATGTAGAAGAGAGGTGAAGAAGAGAGTACAGGCAGGGTGGAATGGGTGGTGAAGAGTGTCAGGAGTGATTTGTGACAGACGGGTACCAGTAAGAGTGAAAGGGAAGGTCTACAAGACAGTAGTGAGACCAGCTATGTTATATGGGTTGGAGACAATGGCATTGACAAAAAGGCAGGAGTCAGAGCTGGATGTGGCAGAGTTAAAGATGTTAAGATTTGCACTCGGTGTGACTAGGATGGATAGGATTAGGAATCAGTATATTAGAGAGTCAGCTCATGTTGGACAGTTTGAAGACAAAGCAAGAGAGATGAGATTGCGCTGGTTTGGACATGTGCTGAGGAGGGATGATGGGTATATTGGGAAAAAGATACTAAGAATGGAGCTGCCAGGTAAGAGGAAAAGAGGAAGGCCTAAGATAAGGTTTATGGACGTGTTGAGAGAGGACATGCAGGTAGTTGGTGTGACAGAGTAAGATGCAGAGGATAGGAAGAAATGGAAAGAGATGATCCGCTGTGGCGACCCCTAACGGGAAAAGCCGAAAGATGATGATGATGATGATGACGACAAAATATCGCATGATAAATATAAGAACCAATCAGGTAAGGTTAGGAAGGATTGGGAATAGAGACTGGATAAGCAATTCACAAATAAACAATGGGAGATATATGTACATCTCCAAGTACGCAACAAAGTCTAGAAGATTTAGGATCTTTGCTTGGAAGTGTTTACATAGATATTTTTATGCCCAAAGTAGGTAGACAGCAAATGTTGGAGTTGTGATGGGGAAGAAAGAGGTAACTGGGAACATATTTTCTGGGAGTGTAATAAGTTGTCAGACTTTAAAGATTCCCTGCAGACTGCTCCATCAGAGATGCTGGGTAAGACAACTGGAGTAACTACAGAAATTGTTTTTGAGCTATGATACAGAATTGGAATTGTCTAGACATAGTAAGACCTTGCCGAGTCTAATTATGATGGCTGCCAAAAAAACAATCGCTAGAAAACGGAAATCAAAGTCTACACCAACTTTACTACAAGTAGCAAAGGTAGTAATAGAGATAAATCAACTTGAACTGGGATCTTTAGAAAAGAGTAGGAGCAAATTACATAGGAAAAAACAGAACATGTGGGATCAACACATGCAGGAATGAGCTTTAAAAGAAGGCAGGATTTGAATAAGCTACAGTATGTAATGGCTGAGTGACAATTACTGGATACATTAAAAGTGATGTATAATGTTTGCAGCTACAGTTGTGTCAGCACAGTTTGTAATATATACTGTTTTCAACTGAGATTGTGTCTCCATGGTTTATTTTCATTTATATAAATGTAAGACTGCCCATGTCACACACGATAATTTAATATTTAAAAGGTTTCTTGTTTAAAAATATATATTTGTGGTGCTAGTTTAGTTAAGTCCATGCATGTCAGTAGTATTTGTCATTGTAGTTTAGTTAAGTCTATGCATGTCATAAGTATTTATGGTGCTACCTTAGTTAAGTTCATGCGTGTCAGTAGTAGTTGTGGTATTAATTTGGTTAAGTCCATGCATGTCAGTAGTACTTAACATGCTAGTTTAGTTAAGTTCATGCATGTCAGTAGTACTGATGGTGCTAGTTGGGAAGCCAACTGTATACATTGAAGTAATAAATTTATCCATTACTGTATCTTCACACTCTTTCATCTTTCACCACACAGATAATGGCCGTAGAACAGAAACCCCATAAAGCTAAGATCTTCCAAGCTTAGAAAGATCTTGTTGCAAGGTTTCCATCTCCACAGTTAGCAGATGTTCAGCTAGGTGAAATCTGACCAGCCCTACTGCAACCATTCATGGCAGCATGTGGTGAATGATATCAATGCTGGTGGTAGCCAGGACAAGGACCACCTTGCAAGTTACCTAGGCCACCAACATGATTTGTTATGCCAAGCATATTTCTCAACTAACAATAGGCTACAGTGACAGGAGGTGATCCAGAGGCCAAACAACTGTTAACTGAGATGTAAGAGTTCCTTGCCTCACTGCATGAGAGATAAGAAACATTAGAATCCTGCAGTGGAGTTCTGGATCTTGGTGCGGAATTACAAATTACTTCTAGAATCTCCATTGGAGATATCCAAGGTATGTATCAACAGGTTTTATAGGGAATACATTACCATTTAGCTCTGTAACATAACTGTAAATCACTATATGTAGTTGCTTTTCAATGTAAGAATGTCAGAGATCCAAAGTAAGAGAGCTCCTGCTTAAGGTAAGGTCTATTTTATTATGTTCTACTACTATATCCCATTCTTATCATTTATTCACTGGGATTAAAGGTACTGGTGATGGATCTTACTTATTGAGTATTTTCATACAATGTTGTGATATGTGATGTACTATCCAGCTTCTCCACCACAAATATACATATTCTAACAATGATGGCAGTGAACGTCTGGCACGGTGAGGAGACACAGTGTCCGTGTTAAGACACAGAGAATGTGAAATTCAAATCCCTTATCCAGTCAGTGGACATGGTTTCTGTACCTGTGGCACCCATACCAGATATACAGATTGACAATGTAGGGCTGGTTGTTGCCAACAGATCTAGCTATAAAGGTATATCTTCCCCTCCTCTCCAGTGCTACAGGCCCCATTGAGTGATACAATCTCCACGAGGCATGACAGGGACATGGGGTGTTCAGTGTGCTAGTGGCCATAAATGCCATGTGCACTGTCCCCCCATCAAAACAGCTGTCCTAAAGTCAGCATTGTCGAGAATGTACAGCCTTCAAAGCAGCTGTCCCAATGTCTGCATCACTGTGAATGTGTACAGCCCCCAAACCAGTGGTCCTGATGTCTATATTGCAGTGAATGTGCAGGGCCATTACTGACGCTCAGGACAGCAACACCTCAGTCTTTGCAAAAATGGTATGTGTTTTATAGGATGTGCAGGATGACAAAAAGGACTGCACCTCCCCATATATATGGCATTCTACGTTTTATCTGTATCTTGCACAAATAAGCCCCTCCCTTTCCTATGGTATGCATACTATGCAAGGGTCACAGAGCTGCTTCACTTCTGCCTCAGGTCTTGATGATTGTCATGGAAGTGGGTGTTTAGGTAGGGTTGCCACCTTTCTATTGTGCCATTTCCTGAAAAACAAGCCCTGTTCCATGCATAATCTAGCCACACTCATTCCCTTTGTTAGCCATGCCCCTTTTATCTAACACCCTTCAGCACAAGTCTTGAATATCACATACAATTACCACTAAATGGAAAAATATACAATAAATCAGATGTAAGTAAAATTAAAAAAACTTTATTTAGCATTACTTCATTCAAGGGTTCACTACACACAACAGTACATCAGTACATAACAGTAAATCATACATCAAAATGACACGACTGGATGAAAGAAGCAGGGGAAAACTACTAACCCTTCAGCACACGTCCTTAAAGGATAACAATGGAATTCTATTATTACATGCTCAACTTCTCTGTCCACTTTCTCCCTATTTATTGTCCCTGCAATGAATAAACACCACAACATTTAAAATATTTTAAATTGACTTTCTCTCCACTAGAACAGTACCTTATTGTACTGTGGTTGTTTCACTTTCAAAAAACTTGTATCCCACCCTTGCCGCAGTCTACAATTCATTGATTTCATCAAGGGCACTGAATACAGGTAGTTTTCTGGCCAGTTGCCTCCCCAAACTGACATCACCTAAAACCCACCTATGCTGTGATGTCACAGCTCCCTGGTCCTTCACCTACCCATTTAGAAAGCAAGGGCTAGAACAAGGAAACAGTACACGAGTCAAATCTCCTGCTGTGAGCTGTCAATCACAGCAGGTAACAGCTCAAATTACCCTTAGCATTTTAACAGCTAGGAAAGTTAGGTGTGAAGGGGGCTGGGCAATAAGTCAAAGAAACCCTCACAAAAAAGTTTAGCCATTCTAAAAAGAAGCAGCAGTAAAAAGCAATTTGAAAGTCTGTTCTGTGGCATTTCCACTGTTTGTGTTTAACTAGTCATTGAACAGCATGAACTGTTACTTAAAACTAACTGACTGAAATACAACAGTGTATGCATGTAAAATCAATGCAGTGACAGGAGCTTTAGGAAAAAAAGAAGCATGCGTGATGCAACTTTTTACATATGAACACTGCATTTTGTGATACCTAGAGGCAGACCAGACTAAACAATCAGAATTA
This sequence comes from Protopterus annectens, assembly GCF_019279795.1. Taxonomy (NCBI): domain Eukaryota; kingdom Metazoa; phylum Chordata; order Ceratodontiformes; family Protopteridae; genus Protopterus; species Protopterus annectens. The sequence goes on along the minus strand of NC_056741.1, from coordinate 1,655,391,498 downwards.
TTTCAAGATGCCAGATCCCATGCGGTCAGACTCAGAAATTACATATAAAAATATTTAAAAACCTGTAAATAGTCCCGGAGTGGTGTTAAAATGTAGGAAACACCAAACCTTGATGAAATTAACATGCTTGAGTCTGTGGATGCTATTCTCCTTTAATACCACATGCAGATAAGTACTAAAATGGAAAAAAATACAATTACTCACATGTAAAAGAAAAAAGACTTTATTTAGCAGTAATTTATTCAAAGCAGTACATAAAAGGGTTCACTACACATAACAGTACATGAAAATGACACCACTGGATGAAAAGACAAACAAGCATAGGAAAACTACTAAATGTATAAAGTGTCTTGTCACAATTTTCTTGCCAGAAAATCATTGTTTATACTTGAAGTTGCCAGATCAAATGCAAAATATAGCTTCAAGTAATGGCTGGTTACTTTTTACAAATGAAAAAATTGTGAACAACTCATGCTAAAATTTAGCTTGACCTGCAACTCGGCCTTCATAAAAGACACAAGCATTCTGTTTCTTCTATCAGTCCACGCATTCCCCATAAGTGAAAAAAAAACTTTCCACAAAGCTACTGCTGGTGGGAATTGAAAGGGCAAACTGCACCAATCTGTAAAGCATTGTGCAGTCTAGAGCTTTGCTGAAAATAGTCACCCAGCGATCACTTACAGATGCTTTTATCATCTGTAACAGGGCTGGCAATGCAGCAATTAAAGTGCAGTAGTCTGAGTAAAGTGCTTCCATGTCCACATCCAATTTGAAAACGTCTGCAACTGTACGCAGTTCTGGCCAAACTTCAGGATGTTGGAGGCTGAGGACCTGCACAGCTTTAAAGGAACTGTTATCATAGTCAAACCACTTCTGTGGGTAACAAACTGCTTTACTATAAAAATCACAGAAATCCCTACAGTCCTGCTGTGCCACATCTGGAGTAAAATGCTGCAAGGCAGATGAAACTTTAGCACCAAAGAATTGGTCACCTAGCCTTCTTCCCAACTCATATTTAAGACTTTTCAGCACTGCGTACAACTCGAGAGCATAGAGCGTGTTACTTTCAAGTTGTGGAATACCTGCAGGATGTAGTGCATGAAATGTATGTAGAACTCTACCTCTGAAATATCCCCACTGATGCCATCTTCATCTGCCTCCACAAATCTCCAGATAAGGGGGTGACACTCCTCAGGCCCTAGACTAATAAAATAACTTTTAATAGCGGGCCAGCATTCTACCAGCCTCACCATAGCTGGGAAACAAAGAACCGTCTTGTGACAACATGCTGCATGATTTCCTTAAAGTCCTGGTCTGGGAAAGACTAGAAGTCTTTCAACAGTGCCATTTTAGGAGATGTTGAAAACTAACTGTGTACTTTCAAAACCAGAGTCTCCACATCAAACCTTGTAAAGGACTTGAATGCATGCTTTGCACAGTTATGTATTAAATGGCACAAACAGTTTGCTGCAATGATGGGAGGCACCTCAGATTTCAAACTTTTAAAAACCTGTGTTTTCCATAATTCAGAGGCATTGTCTGCAGCATAGCTAGCAATGCTTTGTACTTTTAGCCCTTTTTGAACAATAATGTCCTTTATTCTTATAAAGACACATTCAGCACTTTCATTATGATCCTCATATAAATCCAGAAGTTTGTTAAGTACCATGCCTGTGAATTAAGTACTCCATAACCAAGGGGAACATTTTCTGTTCCCTTTATTGGACGCATCTGATCCCACTGAGAAATAGGAATTGCCAAGTTCTGCAGAAGGAGCTCCTGTGAATGAGGTGCAAGTACATTCATGACAATACTCTCAGATTTTGTCTTCCCACAGCTGAATTTCGAAGCCAAAGTAGAATCACAGAAAACTGTCTGTGCCAGCTTACCTCAACAGTCTATGGATACATATAAGTGTTTGTTTCATGCCTTGATACACTGCTGTCACTTCAGCTGCAGTCACTTTGGAAGCTTCATTGGTTGTACTACGTAGCTGAATAAACTGTCATAACAATGTTCTGCCTCTGGAGCAGAAGGCTTTGCTGATGTTTGTTAGACCTCTGATGGCTTTTTGGTGCCTTTTCCCCATCCCACTTTATAGTGAAAGTTGTCCCACAGGATGTGCACTTTGCCATGGCATCTGCACATGGAACAGGTCACACCCATGAGTAGCTTAGCTTTGCTCCCATACCTTATTATAAGTGCTGAAAAAATTCTAAGGAGACATGCTTTCATCCATTGTTATCCATTGACCATTTCCTGAACATGATTCTTGCAAGATCATTGCTCAACACGACCATAATAAACCAAAACAGCTATTAATACAAATCAAGAAACTATTACGTGACCGACAGCAGTGCCTAGTGGGGCCTGTGTCATAGTCACTAGCCAGAGATACTTGCTCACATTCAGATGTGAATCTCCATACTTTTACACCTTGATACATGTGAAAGAAGATAGACTCCACCTGAAAAATTAACAGTGGAGGTCAAGCAATGAAAGGCAGCAAAAGCATTCTGTAACTCTTACATACATGAACCTGATGTGACAGTAGAACATGCACAGAAGGCATTCAACCATGACTAAAACCTGTGGATCAGATACTAAAGCAACAACAGTAACTAGTTTCCCAAGTTAAGACCCACTACTGTTATGCAGAACCTGACGCAAAGTTATCCAGCTGAGTCTGGACACAGCACGACAAAGTTCAGATATACTGTGGGCCAACAAGATGATAAAGACGAAATACGGGGTAGCTCAGCAATCATAATACCCTCTGGCCACAAGTGTAATAACGTGAATAGAGACAAACTAGACATATTATGTGCCGACAGGATGATATACACGAAATACATAGCTCAGCAATCATAATACCCTCTGACTGAAACAGTATTAACTTGTGTAGAGAGAAACTAAGCATGTCATAAATATTCAGATGTTCTGATTTGAATAAATTACTGCAAATCCAAAAAGAATGCATTACAAAGGCTCAAAAATCAGAGATATTTTAAAATATTGCAATCCTAGAACAGGTTGATTTACCATGCATTTTCTTAAAGATGGAAGCCTAACAAAAAATATTTAGTGACTTCAACCTTCTATCATTTACTAGAAATCCACAGTATGAGAAAAAATATGAGGCAAAAATCTGTACATTCCGTTCTATACATCACAATTACCTTTCAACCTAGATAAGAAACATAGCACTAATCAGAGACAGAAATGCTACTTTATAATCTTAGTAATGTGTTAGAATAACAGTTTTTACTCTTCCTTGTATTTCCTTAAACATATGAAGTTTAACAAATATCCACAAATGATGTTAAGCCATACCTCGACCTCTTGGGTAGCACAAGAAAATGGAACAAAGCTTAAAAAAGGACAAATTTAAAATGTCACTCATATAAAGATATGATTTGCCATTATGAAAAACAGACTATTTTGAAAGGCAAACATTGGTGCTATATTCAAACATATGGGGGCTAGAATAAAACACATTTCCATCATATAATACTTAAAACTGTTCAACCCTAATTGCTTACAGCAAGCATACCTGACCTCTTTAGCATAATATAGTAGCACAATAAATATAGGAGCATCAGCAGATGAGAACCATTACTCTAAAAGTTGCATGAAGCTTGGCAATGCATTAAAAGTTATTCATTTTAAACTTACTCTACTCAACCCTCCCCAGAAAACATATGAAAACAGACCAAAAATATCAAGCAATGTTCACACTAGCCTAAAAAGAAAAAAAAGAAATCAAAATCTTTAAAGTTAATTCCACTTACCTCGGAGGGACTAGTATTCTTTCTGAAAGCAAGCTTCAGTCTCCAGTCTAGGCTTCCTGGTACGATCAGAACAGGGTAGGCAGGGCAAAGGCTAACATAGCAGCAGTCAGGCAGTGAAACAGTAGCCCAGAAATTCAACTTGTTCCTATGCAGCAGTAGGGAAAAGCAAGCATCCACCACCACAGTCCTCTCAGACCACTCTGTCCTCCCAATTGCAATTAGAACTGAAGAGCAGGCAAGCTAGGCGCACTGCAACCAAGCCGAAATGAGCAAAACTGGAGAGAGTCCTTAGCCGCTCAGATTCTGGTTAAGAAACGAAATCAGTCCAACTTTTTTTTTTTTTTTTTTTTTAAAGGTAATGGTCACCATTGTACAAAAGGCTTTCTACATGGCCCATCACATAAGTAAGGGTATTTCATCCAGGAACAAGGTCATAACATCCCTGTACTCTTCCCTTATCAGATCCAAGAGACAACGGAGGGTCCTGACCAGGAAAATTCAGGGCCTCAAACACTTGGGCTAAAAACCCTGTCCCTCTACTCAGTCTCGCACAGACTCAGAGGTGACCTGTGTCTGGCATACAAGACCATCTCAGTCTCAGCCTTGATGGAGTTGCTGCATTTCCATAAGTCAAACTCCATATTTCCCCATGGAGGACATTGCACACTGTGTTCCCCACCTCATCTATGCAAATAACTGTAACCTGTCCTCTGTACTTTGTGTAGCCTATGTCTGATGCACAATGAAGCCAGTCTATGTGTGGTAAGCACAGCTTTGTTTTAGGTTTGCATGCATCACTTTTACCATTGTGTATATGTTTAATCTACCCCATAGTTATCCTCCAGCCTCTTCCTCTTTGCCACTTCCACAGCATACTGCAGCCACCTTCTTCCAGCATGGTCCTCCCCTGCTGCTAGCTTCTCCACCATCTCCCTCATCCTGCTCACCCTCCACTGGGTGATGTGGTGAGATACATTCATCCTGTTCTTCCTGCTATAGCTGTTTCCTTAATGTTATGTGATGAGATATTGCACAACCTGAAATGCCATGGTCTGTGAATTTCTGATTGTTGTCATCAACAATCATGCCTCTAAAGTATGTCATGCATTGCCACCAAGATGTCTCCGAGGAACATCATCCCTCTCAAACCACTGATACAGGCTGTATGTGTGCTGTATGTAGCAGTCATGAGTACAACACACTCCGTGCATTACAGACCACCTGAAAGTTGATGGACTGGTAACTTATGGTGAATGTACCTTCTTCCCAGAACATCAGGTAGAGCCTTTATTTCAATATGGGTGCAGGCTGTTGTCCCTAGTACCTCATGGAAATAGGCTACGTTATAAAACTTCTATAAGGTCTTCAGTTTATTTATTTTATTTGACTTTGTTGACCATGAAAAATCTGACTGGGTAAAACCCATTTTCAGCTGAGGCCCAAGGAGAAAAGCTCCACATTTAAATTACACAGGATGCACATTTATAACTGCAGAGTAAAATATCTGCATATGAACTTATTTACATGATTTTTAAATGTTTCTTACATAGAATTTAAAAAAGGAGAAATGAATGTCTAATTACTAATTTTAAAAATAAAATACAATAACAGTTAATACAGTTATAGTATGATAGCTGCGGAGAAAAGATCAAACTAAGGTGTTTTTGAGGTTAATAATAATTTACTGATAGACTACTAGTAATATGGCTTAACAATTGGATGACAGAGATATCAGAGGACAAATTATGTAAATGAGCAGGAAGATAAATGGACAGGGGAGGAACTGTAGTTAGTCATGGGCTGTGTGAGAGAGACAATAAGAAATTAGGATATCAGTGTAGCAGGAGGAGGACTGATACGATGCAAAAGACAGGGAAACAAAGTGATTGCAAGGCTGTAGAAAAGTAGCGAGGTCAGGAGGAAGAACAGCCATCTTTGGCATTGGTGCTGATTTAAGCAAAGTTTTGTAACTATTTAAATTTAGTATCTGTTTTAACTCTGTGGGGATTTCATTCCAGAGTTTTGACAAATAATGAGAATACAGACAGTTTCTAGCAGTGTTTAATGTCTTACTGATGCATAGTAAGAGTTTATTACTAGAGCGAAGGCCTCTGGTGGGTGAATAGTACAGTAGGGTATTTTGCAATGCTGGGCATTTGTCTGAAGAGTAAAGTAAGTTGTTAGCAATAATTAATAGTCAGTATGTCAACTTGTTTGGGAGTTCAAGCCAGAATGGTTTTAATGCAAGGTAGTGGTATGTGATTTATAAGGTTCGTTCATTGCAAATCTAGCTAATTTGTTACAGCAGGAGGCTAGTTTAATTTTATATGCAATGTTAATATTTGTAAGAATAGGGGAAGCACATAGAGAAGGAAGAAGGTATGCTGCTGCTAAGGTGATCCTTGCTTGACTTGCCAGGCAGTGTTTGGCCCTATAGAGGGAGCCAAATTTTTGGTGAGTTTTTTGATAGAGAAGGACATCACCACATAATTATATCACTGTTGCAGTATTCCACATAGAATCTCCCATCCAGGACAGCCCAACATTTGACCAGTATGCAAAAGCTAAAGTATGTGCCATACATCACATTTAAGCTCCCCACATGGAACACAGGGCATAAAAGGGATGCACAGACAACTACTCATAACTTTTTGGTGTCAGTTCGAACACTATGTTTTGTTAGTTGGAGACAGTACCAATGTTGGCCTCTCTTCCACCTCCAAAGGTACTGTCATTGATAACCTTCTTTCATTCTCTTCTACCTTTGATTGCCATGCCAGCCAGGGAGTTTCTGCGGCCCCTGGGATTCATGGCCTCTCAATTCCATGCTTCTTGCTAGACTGCAAACACAGAAGCTTCAATGGTACTTTAAGTCAGTTTGGCTGCAGCATTGTCACCCTGTGGATTTCAGTGTACCTCTCCTTCCCCATCTCAAGAAGGAATTTCAGTGGTGCATTTAACAGTTTGCTCTGAAACCATCCCGGCCCTTTCAGGCTCCAGTCCATTTTCAAGAGCTGGTCACTCATGCCTGCAACATGGTGGGGGTTCTCTTGGTCACGTGAAAGTTCAGTGCCGCTGCATCTCAATCAGATGTCAGACTACATTAATATCAGAGAGATGTGGGCTCTGATTCTAGCTACTCAGGCTTTACAATTCATGTTCTCTCCAGGCCCCTTGAAGGTGCACTCAAACACTACAGTTATATGGTATGACAACAAGCGGGGGGGCATGAAATCTTACCTCCTGTGCAGGATGGCTGTTCAGGCTTGGGAAATGGCTCTCAGTTATCAGTTAACTCTTTAGGCAGTATACATTCCCCTCTGAGCAGGTCCAAAACACAGGCTCACAAATGGATGCTTCAGAGAGTTGTGTTTCTGGACAGTGTCCATCGGTGGGAAATTCCTCAGGCAGATATTTTTGCCTCCCCTCTGAACAGGCAGCTTCCTGTCTTCTGTTCCAAAGTGCCATGACATCTGGTGTGGAAGACTGGCTCCCTTTCTTTTCCTTGGAATAAGATGTTTCTTTAAGCTTTCTTTCCTCTTCCTCTACTTCCAAGTCCTAAAGAAGATTCATCTGGACTCCCCACAAATCTTGCTAGGGACTCTCTTTTGGCTGACACACCATTGGTTCCCCCTCTTAATGCATCTGGCCAGGGGCAATCACCACAAGTAACCTCACTAGTTGAATTTCCTCACACAGTACAAGAGGTCTCTCATCCATTCTCACTTGTCCACTCTGCAACAGACGGGGTTTTCATCTCTTTCAGGCACCTCTTTTCTGAGGACATGCTCGAAGGAAAAAAAAAACCCTCAACCAGAAAATCTTGTATGCCCAAATGGAAAAGTCTGGTGCCATGTTCACGACCAGGACCCTTTTTCAGTGAGGGCCCTCTGGTCCTATCTTATTTGTGCGAGTTGTTCCAGTCTGCCCTGGTTTTGCCTATTCTTCTCTGAAGGCCCATTTGTCAGGTATCTCTGCTTGTCTGCCCTTGAATCCTCATCTGACTTCTTGTTTTGAGGCCAAACAATTTCTTACAGGCATCCTGCATATTAAGGCCTCCAAGAAAAACCTATTCTTCCTCCTTGGGACCTTAATTTTGTTTAGGAAAAAATGGCTCAGGATCCTTTTGAGCCTACAGATTGTTTCTTTGCAGCATTGTACCTGGAGGACTGTTTTGCTCCTCTTACTTCTGCTCAGAGGGTTTCTGTGCCCCTTCATACTAATCCTTTTATACCCAAGGTCCTTGAATCAGTCAGCATAACTCTCTTTTCTCCCTTTTCAGTCTGCTAGTGAGAGGGTCCTGCATACCTTGGATTTGCACAGACAGCACAGGTACTATATTCAGGTAAAACTTAGACTATTTTCAAGTCTGATCAGCTTTTTGTTTCCTTTCATCCCAGGTCATTGGGCTTGCCTGTTTTTATGCAAACCATCTCCTCCTGGATATCCAAGGTCATTTCCTTTTGTTATTCTTTTCATGGCAATTCTTTGTCTACTTCTGTCAGAGCTCATTCCATTAGGGCTGTTGCCTTCTTCATGAGGGTTCACACAAATTTCATCACTGAAGGTGCTACCATGTCTATCCATACTTTTAATAAGTATTACAAGTTGTATATGGTTTCTAGGGTCAGAGCAAGTTTTGCTGAAACCATTTTATGTGGGTTTGTTGAGGGCTCTTCTCAGCCTTCCACCTCCCATTCTGTTTGAGCTGTTTTACTCTCCCTTTGATGTGGAATATTACAACAGCGATATAGAAAGACATAGTACAGTTGTGTCAAATCTTACCATAACAATAGATATCCTTCACTTCACTGTTGCATTATTTGCTCCCTCTCTCCAACCTCCTTTTCTTTGTTCAGTATTTTTTCCTTCTGGATATGCACAGACTTCTTTGTCCTATGGAGACTGTTCTCCTCTGGAGCAATTCAGTTCTGGGTAGTTGCATCTGTATGTACCTTTTATGCCCTACACTACTTTCAGGGGAGCACAGATGTGATGTACAGTGCATACAAGATAGTTAGGCTTTTGCATGCTAGTTAAGCGTCCGGTTGCTTTGGGTGGGAGATCTCATCTATGTGGAATACTCCAACAGTGAAGAGAAGGACAGCTACCATTATGGCATGATTTTAAACAACTGAATTATCTATTATGACTCCAAGTATTTTAGTTTGGGTTATGATTTCTATTTTTTGTGTTATTACTTGAGGTAATATGAAATGTGCGTTTCTGGTTAAGATGTTGTTTTGGAGTAAATATTATAGGCTTTTTTTTTGCATTAAGCAGCAAGTTAATTATGTTTATATTTCAATGTCAGTGAAAGACTAAGTGATTTCCTGTACTTTTTGTTATGAATGGGGTAAAGCAGATAAAGTTGAATTGTCAGTGCATTGTACAAGAGTGGCAAGTGTTGTAGCAGTATGTTACTTATGAAATATTAAATAGAAGGGGACCCTTGGGGAACACCAACAGAGATTAGTTGAAATGCTGAAAGGTTTTGTTGCCATTTAGTTGACTGATGATGGCTGCATAAATAACTGTGAAACCAGGAGAGGGACGGGTAAGTGAAACCTAGAGCTTTTGGTAGGACACTGCCAAATACTTTGGAAAATTCAAGGAAAAGTGAAGAAACAAGGTTGGCCTCATTTCTGCACTGGTTTACTATGTTGGTGACATTGAAAAGGGCAGTAGTAGTACTGTGGTGGGGCATGAAACCCTGGTGGATGTCAGAGAGGAGGTTGTGTTTGGTTACGTTTCATAGGTTCATACTAGGTTAATGGCCTTGGAGCCTTTAAAAGCCTAGCAAATAGAAATGCCCTGGCATTGTGCCGCCCAACATTAATTCCCACTGCCTTATCAAGCAGAGCCACTGGAATGATCCCCGGGGTGACCTTTACTTCCCATCCACTCATCAGGATTTCTCTTGAAGAGGCCCAGAGAGGTGCTCTGCTAGACATGTATGGGAAGTCTATTCCAGAGCATGGGCAGTCCTCTGGGTTATGAACCCGTCCTTCAAGCATGTTCCGTTGAGTGTGATGAGGCTGAGGTCTCCAGTGTGTGGTGTGGAGGGATTTGGATTCCTCTAGATGTAGCATTTCTAACAGAGCTGAGTCCGACATGGCTTTGTAAGTCAAGCAAAGATGATCTTTTAGTAGACGACATGTGACAGAGAATAGCTGGAGTTTTTTTGAGTCTGTCCATGTAGGACATGTGTTTAAGGCCTAGGATCCTCTTCGTGAGGTACTTCTGTAGTCTCTCCAGCTGTTGCGGGTGTCTAGTGAGGTGCATACAAAATGGGGCATTATACTCTATGACTGGTCTAATGAGGGAAAAGTAGAGAGAAATGATGACCTCTTTCTTCCTGGATGCAAAACCCTTGGTAATGAGATGTGCCACATACGACTTTCTGACCACAGTGTCAATGTGGTGGTCGAAGGAGAGGTTGCCATCAACCTGTGTCCCCAGATCTCTTATAACGCCTTCAGTGTTCAGTGAGCTCCCATCAATGTGGTAATTAGTGGGAACTAAGCTTTTCCCAAAGGGGATTGTGACACCCATGCACTGGCCCAGCAATCAAGGAGCTTCAATCCTCACCATTAACACCAGTGAGGGGCATCCACATTGGGAAGGATAACAAATACATACACAGTAAAGTACAATTTCCCTTAAGAGCACACAGAGATCACAGTCAGTCTGGGGCTGCTTTCTCCCTTTCTCTCCAGATCCCCAATTAGATGCCCCAATGGCACAGCTATAGGGTCCAGATCTCAGCCTACTGGTCAAGCTAAAACCTCCAGCACCCTCTGTCCAATCAGTGCTTAGTGTCCCTGCCCAAGTAGCTGACACACACACACACTGAGATATGAGTTGTATACAAAAACACAGACTCTACTGGCGAAGGCTGGCACAGGTTCTCCACCTATGCCCCTTCTGCCGAGACTATACGGTAGTACCACTTGCCACCAACCACTAATATCAGCTACTAATAAGGCCCTTATCAAAGGGTGTCCAATTAATACTATGCAATATTATTATCCAAATGGCAAGTGTGACAAACAGAAAGACTTACTCGGAGTGGCTTTGCACAGTATCACTATATACATGCAATTCACCGTAGAGCTTAAATTATCTCTACACAACTACAGTTGAAAGGTTTAAATATTTAATAATAAATAATAAAAACACAAGCCAATACTTCTTACTACACAGTGCTAGTCAAGAGAGCAGAGATCACAGAAAATGCTTAAAATAATGCATTACAATAGTACCTACATGATTTACCCTCTAAGCACAGTTATGAAAAGTTTTTTTGTAAACACTCATTTACATTTCAATTAACTACTTTTTACTGTGTATCTATTATTATAAACTGTTGAGTAATGTCTGCTGACTAATCTCTGACCTGACACACCAAGAGGTCTTCTTAAACGATTAGTATATTCATGTAGAATTATACTAACATTTTTGCTGCACTGCTAGGACTATTCTGTTAGAGTCAATTATTACTGTTTGATGTACCATCTGTGAACTTGGGTTTGCTATTTTGGTTCGGCTTGCCGGCCCTGCCTGTTACTACTATGTGATATGACATTTATTTAAATTTATATATATAAGTAATGGCGTATCTAGCTAATTAATATGTATACACACCATGATATATATATATGTTGGTTGTTGCTAGCACGACTGTAAGAGTTCTTGAAGTTAACGTGGGAACATTCATATTTTTAAACTCATATTTTTATTTGTTTTTTTGATTGTGCTTTTACTAAGACTTGTTTTGTCGTAAGATGAAGTACTGCCAAGGGGTAATAAGAATAATCATGAAAATAAATAAGAAATCTAGAAAATAAAAAAAAATAAAAAATATCTATGGCAACTGATTTGACTCATCTGGGGTGGGACTTTAAGAAGTTAAAAAAAAAAAGAAAAAAAGAAATATTATGAAAAATTATGTATGTACTGATATTCACTGCTGATTTTTGTTTGCTGATCATAGACCTGATCATATAATGAACTACAAAGAATGGGCTGGCTATGAATATTAGTCGTTGGGTTTGCTTAATTCATTGATGTAAGTTTGATGATTGATGACAAAAGTCAAAGTAAGTTGTCAGACTCAAGCGGCGTATCACATATTTGCTTTATGATGATGCACATATTGGCTTTAAGAATTTTTTTGAGAAACAAATGAAAACTTTTTTTTATTTGACCTTGATTGATATTTTAACTATTTAGTTTTCTAGTATCACTTTTATGTTAGTTAGTTTATGAAGTGTTATATACTGTATGTTGAAAGATGTCTGTTGATAGTTCACTGCGTGGTTGGTGGTTGTGCAACTGTTGACTTTGTGTTTTAACACTGTCAGAATTGATAAATCAACTAATTTAATGATTGATAATTAGTATATTAAATAAATTTTTGTTTTTGAGTATATGCGAGTTTATATATGGGTATGCGTATGTGCGTGAAAGCGCTGTATCTTATAAAATAAAACTGGTTTTATCGTATTTTGGTGATTCTAACTTGATATTTTTTCATTACAATAGTTCTGACATCAATACAGAAAAACAGCTAGACCAAGCTTATTATTTTCTATCTTTTCCCAAGAGGAACACTAAAGTCCAAGATCCAACTTACATACAGACATAGCAAAGCAAGTGCTGGTGAGTGGTCAGTTCTGAAGGCAAATCCAAAATGCTCCGATTCTCTCTCTCCTTAAATTGATAACACAGTACCACTGACTCGTTTCAAATTACATCACTATTCTCTGTTTCTCAGGCTAACAAAAGCTCAGAGTGCAACAGCCCTTTTGATCTTGCAGCTGGTCAGGAAGCCAGAGGAATAAAAGATATTACATATGTAAATTCTAGCCATTAACTTTGGCCTCAAAACAATAGGAAGAATTCCTTCATTCAGACATCTCGGCTCAGAGTTTTGAGATCAAACAATTGTACAATGCTCGACTTATCAGCTTTCCTCCAGCAGAGTGCAATATGGTTACATTTTTGAAATTCAACATTTGCCATAATCTTCGTATATTTAAGATAATAAGCATGTGGCTTTCATTAATATTTACAAATGACAGAATTATCTACAAAATTCTATCTAGCTAGGCTGACAGCCTTCACATATCACCCCCCGCCGCCCCGGAGAACCCAAGCTAGTTTTTCAAGTGACCCTTGAGAAACGTTGCTTGAGAGGGTTGGGTCTGAGTATTCCTTACCCCATTCCTTGTCTTGAGAGCCCATCTGCGTTGGCAGTGCTAATACTGCTGCGGTGCTGCACTGACATATCCTGTGCTTCCAACTCTAGGCTCCATCTTAGCAACGTGGCATTTTGCTGGCTGGCTCTGAGTAACCATGTTAGGGGATTGTGGTCTGTAACTTTGAATTTTCTTCCATACAGATAAGGCTGAAGTTCCTGCCGTGCCCACACTATGGCTAGACATTTCTTTTCTGCACCTGCATAGCATTCCTGCCTGTGTTGGAGCCTACGACCAAGATAAACCACTGGGTGCTCTTCTCCCTCTGAAGAAATCTGGCTAAGTACAGCCCCTACCCGATGCTTCAAAGCATCCACCTGCACAACAAATTATTTACTGTAATCTGGACTGGCTAACACAGGGGGTCCTCCCAAAGCTTCTTTAAGCTTCTGCAATGCCTGCTCACATGCTGAGGTCCACACTACCCTATCTGGCCTGTTTTTCCTTGTCAAGTCTGTGAGGGGAGCAGCTATGGTATTATAACTGGGGCCGAACATTCTCTAGTACCCTGCTGTCCCTAAGAATGCCCTCACCTGCTTTTTGGTAACAGGTGCAGACCATGCCTAAATGGCTTCCAATTTGGTAGGTTCTGGCTTGATCTTATCACTCCCCACTCTATGTCCCAGGTAGGAGACCTTTGCCATACCCACCTGACATTGCTGGGCTTAATGGTCAACCCTGCCCTCTGTAGTCTGCTCAGCATCTCCCTGACATGCTGAAGGTGTTCTTGCCAGGAATGGCTGTAGACAGCAATACCATCTAGGTAAGCAAGGGCAAACCCTCCTGCTAGGATATGATCTACCAACCTCTGGAAATCAATGGGGCACTTTTCATCCCAAAGGGCATCTTTGTGAACTCATACACGCCAAAAGGAGTCACAAAGGTTGACCTCTGTCTAGCACTGGGAGTCAAGGGCACCTGCCAGTAACCCTTGGTAAGATCAATGGTTGTAAGATACTTGGCCCCACCCAGCTGCTCTAGAGCCTCATCTGTCCTAGGCATGGGGTAAGCATCTGACTCTGTATGACTATTTAATTTCCTGTAGTCCACACAGAACCTGGTGCTGCCATCCTTCTTTGGCACCAGAACCAGTGGGGAGGCCCAGGGACTGTTGGACTCTTGAATTACCCATAGTTCCAACATCTCCTGTATCTCCTCCCTCACAGTCTGTTTGACTCTGTCAGGCACCCTATAAGGGGCCTAATAGGCCTTTGGGGTCCTGTATCCACCTGATGCTGCACCAGTGGATGCATCTGGGTTTCCCAGTGAACATGTCCCCAAACTCCTGTAACACTGCTCAGATTTCTAGAACCTGGATAAGAGATGGCTGCTGGGACATTTATACCCCTTCCACTGAGGTGTCAGTACAAGCCTCAAAGAGGAGATCAGTCACCAGATCTCCCTCAGACTCCTCCTGCAATTCACTGCAAATACTCAGCACAAGGGCCTCCCTACCATGGTAAGGTTTCATCATGTTAACATGGTACAATTTGTGCCCCTGCCTCCAGCCTAGCAGTTCTACCATGTAGTCAACATCACTTACCTTTCTTACCACCTTGCAGGGTCCCTTCCAGGCTGCTTGCAGCTTGTGTCTGACAGGAATGAGAACCATTACCTGCTGCCTTACAGCATGCTCTCTAGCTTGAGCATCCCTGTCATACCATACATTTTTCTGTTGTTGGGCTTCTGCCAGGTTCTCCTGGGCCAAGCCCATGAGTTCCTTGAGCCTTGTCCGGAGGTTTAGGACATATACCACAAAAGATTCCTTGTGAGAGTCACACTCACCTTCCCACTCATCTTAAATTAAATTTAGTGGCCCCCTCACCCTATGCCCACACAGCAACTCAAATGGTGAAAAACCTGTGGATTCCTGGGGAACCTCTCTTAAGCATACAGATGGGGCAAATATTTGTCCTACTCCCTCAAACTGGTCTGCAAATGCCCATAGCATGGACTTGCTTGTGGAGTTTAACCTCTCAACAAGACCATTAGTCTGGGGATGGTAGGGGGTGGTCTTCAGGTGATTCACCCCACAGTACTTCCACAGACAAGGTCTGACATGAAATTGGCACCTCTGTCAGTCAGTGTTTCTTTTGGGAAACCTACCCTGCTGAAAATCTCTAACAAAGCATCTGCCACCTTTACCACCTCAATAGAGGGCAAAGCCACTGCATCAGGGTATCTTGTAGCATAATCTACTACCACTTGGATATACTTTTTCCCTGTGGAACTTGGGATACTCAGGGGCCCCACAATATCCATAGCTACCCTCTGAAATGGCTCCTCAATCACAGGCAAAGGCATCAAGGAACTCTCACCTTGTCTCCTGCCTCACCTACCTTTTGGCATTGCTCACAGGTCCTGCAGTACCCTGCAACATCTCTAGAAATTCCAGGCCAATAGTCCTGCATAATACATCTCTTTGCATGTTTTATGCCCATATGACCTGCAAAGGGAATATCACAGGCTATGGCTAGAAGCGTCAGATGGTAGGTTCTAGGCACTATCAACTGCTGTACCCCTCTCATCTAACCCTCCCTCAGGGGTCCACTCTCTATACAGTAACCCTTTATCCCCAGTACACAGATTCCCCCTTCCCTTGAGAATCAGGTACCTCAATAGCTACCTGCCTCATGCCTTGCAATGCAGGGTCTGAGAGCTGAGCCTGGTCTCAACTCTCTTTGTAACCCTTCCCAGCTCCACTTCCATTTAAGTCTGGCACCCTCTTGACAGTGGTGCCTCACATTCAGCCTGGGTACTACTACTCACCTCTACCTTTGCAATCACTCTGTCCAAGGGAACATCAGTACCCACAAGCAGCTGTGGCTCCCCTTCAGTCTCACTGCTACAGCGTAGCTTCCTCCCTGAAGTAACCACCTCGCCAGTCCTGCATGCAAGTATGAGGTCTGACTGGGACTCCTCCAGACTACCTGACCCACAAGCTTGTCTCGAAGCAAACTGCATTAAAAAATCCTTCCCTATTAGGACATCTGCAGGATGGTAGTTCGGTACCCCTGATGTCTCAAGATGTACTATTGGCATATTGTCTTTCCCCACTTACTGGCTCTCTCATCTTTTGTTCCTCACCTTGCCTCTGTGGACATCTGTATGCCACATGGCCCCACTGGTTGCATTCAAAACATTTAACCCTAGGTCCTGGATGTGTGTCTGGAATAGTGGCTTTCCCTGCTACTGGCAGATTCTGTTGGGGCAGTCTGGGCTGCCCACCATGGGTTCCTTTAGACCCATGAGCAGTACTGGGGGTCCCTTTTCTGTGCAGGGATGCCCTGCTTGCTTCCCAAACTCCCCTGAAGTAGCACAGTGTCTATCAACTAATCAGATCCTCATGTCCTCAGGCAAAGTGCTAAGGGCTTGTTCCCTCACCAGAAGGTCTGCCAGCCCTTCAAAAGTGGTGACCTGACATCCACTCACCCACCTAAGAAAATAAGTGCTCAGTTCAGCAACATATTCACACACACTTTCATCTGCCTTGTGTCTGTGCTCACGAAACTTTTTCCTACAAGTTTCAGGTGTTAGCTTAAAGAATTCTAACAAGCAATTCTTAACAGCAGTATAATCAAAACATTCACAGTTAATTTTGACCCAAAAGTGAGGCAAGTACTACCACACTGTATATGAAGCAACTTCACTTTATTAAAACAATAAAAGCAGCATCATAAGTGCTTTCGGGTAAATCTCTTCATCAGATGATAAAACACCAGTAAAAACATAGTAAAGTACAGTTGTGTACACCTACCATAAATGTAGATGTTAGAGTGTCTTCACTGTTGCAGTCATGACTGTAGGGTTCTCCCCTGCCGGCAGGCAGCCCCTCTTGGCCAGAATCCC
The DNA here is from genome assembly GCF_019279795.1 of Protopterus annectens. Lineage (NCBI taxonomy): Eukaryota > Metazoa > Chordata > Ceratodontiformes > Protopteridae > Protopterus > Protopterus annectens. Next base: position 1,655,374,595 of record NC_056741.1, on the reverse strand, counting down.
AAGGTCTGAGTCCGAGGCGTCAGCTGTTCAGCCATGCTCATGTCAGAGCACCAGGGCAAAATAATAAAGCTGACGGCGTCTCCTCTTCCTTTCTTTCCTGGCCCAGATGTCAGGAGTCCCAAAATGGAAAAGGTCCCATAACCCTTGCAAATACACCTCAGAAGAATGGTGAAAACAGGAAATACACAAAAGTAAAAATAAGAGGGAACAGGAGGGAGGGAAACCCAGACTGCAACAGTGAAGACACTCGAACATCTACATTTATGGTAGGTGTACACAACTGTACTATGTTCATCATGTTTCACTGTTGCAGTCATGACTGTAGGGTAGAATCCCAAAGCTGAAAGAAAGGGAGGTGGTCATAAAGAGGAAGGGGCGGCTAAAAGGCCCTGCAAGACTGCAGAGGCAAAGCCTGCCCTAGACTTAGAGTAGAGAGGTAGATTGTAGTGCTTAGAAAAAGTATGCACTGAACTCCAAGTTGCAGCTTCCAAAATGTCCTTGGTAGGAACTCCCCTGAGGAAGACCGCAGAAGTGGCAGCAGCTCTGGTGGAATGAGTCCATATACTCCCTGGGATTTGTTTTCCATGGTGAGAATAACAAAATCTGATTCCATGAGCAATCCATTTAGAAATGGTCTGTTTTGAAATGGCTTTACCTTGGGAACTTGAAGTGTAAGAAACAAACAATTGCTCTGATTTTCTGATGTCCTTGGTTCTGTTCAGGTAAAAACGTAGTTGTCTATGTACATCCAAGGAATGTAAGATCTTTTCCCCTTTATTTTGAGGAGTGGGGAAAAAGGTTGGCAAGTGGATAGTTTGATTTAAAGCCACTTTGGAAACCACCTTAGGCATGAAGGTAGGATTTGTCCTCAGAGATACCCTGTCTTGATGAAAAATAATATAAGGTTCCACAGCCATAAGAGCTTGTAACTCTGAAACTCTCCTGGCAGAGGTTAGGGCTAACAGAATAGCTGTCTTCCAAGATAAAAACTTGATGTCAGAAGAGGCAGCAGGCTCAAAAGGAGGCAAGGTTAGTTTTTCCAAAACATAGTTGAGATCCCAAGCAGGAATGGGAGGAGATCTAGGAGGTCTTAAGTTCTTAGCTCCTCTGAGAAACTGTCTCATGAGCTGGTGGGAAAAGATGGGAGGGTCCGTATTATAATGAGCAGAAATAGCAGAGGCATGTATCTTAATGGAAGAAAAAGAGAGACCCTTATGCAAGAGATCTGTCAAGTAGAGTAAAATTAAAGTAATGTTAGGAAGAAGAGGATCAGAATCCTGAGCCTGCATCCAGGAAGAAAACCTTTTCCATTTTCCTGCATAAGATTTTCTAGTGCTATGACGTCTGGCTTCTAAAATGACATCCATAACTTGCTTGGGCAGTAAAGAAGAAATCAAAGGCCCTGGATTAACCAGGCTGCCAGGCTGAGAGTTCTGACATGAGAGTGTAGAACCTGACCCTGATGCTGGGACAGAAGGTTCGGAGACGGAGGTAAAACCCAAGGGGGCTCCAGACACAGGTTTTTTAGAGTTGGATACCAAAACTGCCGAGGCCAATTTGGAGCCAGCAAAATTATCATCTTGGGCTTGTCCTGTTTTATTTTCAATAGAACCTGTGGAAGAAGAGGAAGTGGCGGAAAGGCATATCCCAAGAGGTTCCTCCAACTGAATGACAGGGCATCCACTTTCCAAGCTTTTCTGTGGAAAGTCCTGGTGCAAAAATTCTGTAGTTGATTACTGAGATGGGATGCAAAGAGGTCTATGTGAGGACATCCCCAGACTGCTGTTATCCTGAATATTTTAGTGTCCAGCATCCACTCATGTGGATCTGAAAGGTTTCTGCTCAGACTTTCTGCCAGGAGGTTTTGTTTCCCTGGTAGAAGCTGAGCTTGAAGATCCAGATTGCAAGCTAGAGCCATGTTCCATAGATCCATGGCTAGTCTGCATAGGGGGTAGGAATGAGATCCCCCTTGCTTGTTTATGTACCACATAACTGTGGTGTTGTCTGTCCATATTAGTAGTTGTCCCGGTTGTAAAAGGTTCCTGAAGGCCAATAAAGCTTTCTGAACGGCTAACATTTCCTTTAAGTTGATATGCAGGTGCTTCTGATCCTTTGTCCAAAGGTCCTGCAGACAACTGCCCTGAAAATGGGCTCCCCAAGCATAATCCGAGTGTCCGTGGTTAGAATCTGAGTGGCAGGAGGCAGACGAAAGGGTTTCCCTTTGTTTAGTGCACAAGCCCTGGACCACCAAAGAAATTCCTTTTGAAGGCAAGGAAGGATGGAGATCAGTGTGTCTAAACTGTGGCAATGCTGAGACCATACACTTTTTAGGTACCACTGTATTTTCCTCATGTGTAGTCTTGCATATGGTACGAGCAGGATGCAGGAGGCCATGTAACCCAAAGCCTGCAGGAATTTCCTTGCAGATAGTTGGGTTAGAGTTGCCAAGGTTTTGAAAGTTGAAGCCAGCTGTAATTGTTTTTCGGATGTCAGAAATGCCATCTGGGTTGTAGTGTTTAGAAGTGCACCCAGAAAAGTTATCTGTTGTGATGGTGTCAAATTTGACTTTATGTTTACAGAGAATCCCAGGAACTTGAGGAGGTTCTGTACAAATTCTACTCTACAGTGAGGTCTCTACCTCCCCATTTTCTTTCTTAATACTAACATCCAGGTATTCAATAACTGAACTAGAATAATTCAATGAAAATCTGAAGAAGCTGGTAGTAGACTCTAGCTACTTGACAAAGGATGTTAATTCTGATGTGGTGCCCTCCCACAAAAAGAAAACATTGTCCACAAATCTATTGTAAAAGAGAAGTTTGTCTTTCCAATCATGTGCTGCCTCAAACATCACCATATCTTCCCAGTATGCCAGGACTAGATTAGCATAAGTGTTCGCACAAGGCGTACCCATAGCTATACCTTGTCTCTGGCAAGAATACTTTAACGAAAAACATTGTTCTAATACTAGCCTTAATAAGGAACATAACCATATATTTTCAACTATATGTATATTCACTTTTTTGTTCAGTATTTCTTCTATGGTAGTAATACCATATTGATTTTCTATGACAGTGAACAAATTCTTTACATCTAAAGTAACAAACATATAGGAAATGTCACTGTTCTCTTGTAAATAAACACCCAATGATTCCAAAAATGTAGCAGTATCTTTCAAAATTTTAGGGAAGGTTTGTAACATTGGTCTAAGAGTGCATTCTAACCAAATAGAAATATTTTCTGTTATCCAGCCCCTACCCGATACTATGGGTCTCATGGGTGGTGTTTTGGGATCCTTATGAATTTTTGGTAAGGTTTTAAAAACTGGGATAGTAGGATGCTGTATATATAAAAATGTCAGCAGCTCATGGTCTATCAAACCACTTTTTCCATGTTAAAGATTGGTGCACTTTTTGTTTATAGGAATTCATCATTAGTGGTGACAGCTGAAGTAAAATACATTCAACAGTGTACTGCATATTATGTAGGAAAAACAAATTGCAGACTTAAAGATAGAATTTTTAAGCATCTATCAGATGTAAGGTTAAGAAAAGTACACAATGCGCTGTACAAGCATATAGAATTGCATAGTGATCATGTATTCGCCTTTATGGTTATATGTGTTGTAAACAGAAGTCAAAGAATGGGTGACTTGTATAATGAAACTGAATACAAACAGATGCAATGGATTCTTAGACTGGGAGATGACAAAGCCACAGGATTAAAATATGTTGTCCCTTTAAAACCAGCTCTAGCAAAAAGGAGGGTAAATTATTGATTTTTATTGGCTGTGTTGTACTATATTAGATACTATGTTTTTACTAGTGTTTTATCATCTGAAGAAGAGATTTACCCGAAAGCACTTATGATACTGCTTTTATTGTTTTAATAAAGTGAAGTTAACTTCATATACAGCGTGGTAATACTTGCCTCACTTTTGGATTTATTACTTGGATTTTTGGCAGTACTTTTAGTGGAAGGAGTCCTTTACTTTTTGTTCTTTACTTTGCAGTTAATTTAGACAACACAGTTACAGCTTTACCATGGAGTAAGGGGGTCAGGAACCATATCCAGAGCCTTTGGTCAACATCATACTATTTACATACCCTCTCAAACATATGAATGAAACGGTCAAAATTAACCCCCTCTGTAAACTCTGGAAGAAATCTACTAACCTTTTGTGCTTCTGGGGTCTGGTTACTCCCTTCCCCATTACCTCCAGGACACTGCTGAAGAGTCAGCATCTCCTTTTTGTGCTGCTTCTGCCTTTCCTTCTCCTCAGCTTCCAGGCGTAGCAGTTTCTCATTCTCCTCAGCCTGTAGAGGTCTCATTCTCTCTGCTGCTTCTGTTTCCAAATGCCTGGCCTCCAACTCAAGTCTCTATCTCCGGATAGATGTTTAAGTCCTCTGCAGAAAGGTTGAGCTGTCCGTGTTGTACACCCCTACTGCCAGTCTGATTGTCTTCCTAATTCCTGTTTTCTGATGCAGCTGTGACCAAAGCTGCAATCATATCATATCTGCCTTAGTCAGGTTTCCATACACCAGTCCTTTAGCCTGGCACATCTCAGCCACTGGCTCCTTGACAGCTTGCCATACTCCTCTGCTGACATGCTTGCCTGCTCTCAGTGACTAACTAAGCTAACAAAAGAAATAAAACAATTGTGATCTGAACTCTGAATATTTACTGTGTGGCTGATTTAGGAGTACAAAAACACCTTCAGTGATCACTGCACATCAGCTACAGGAATTCACTATCCACACCACTGCCAAACACGTAATATGTGGTGTGGCTATCCCACCACTGCCAAACAATTAATATGCGACACCTGTGCACTGGCACACAATCAAGGAGCCTCAATCCTCACCACTAACACCAGTGAGGGGCATCCACATTGGGAAGGATAACAAATACAAACAAAGTAAAGTACAATTTCCCTTAAGAGCACACAGAGATCAGTCAGTCTGGGGCTGGTTTCTCCCTTTCTCTCCAGATCCCCTATAAGACTCCCAACTGGCACAGCTATAGGGTCCAGATCTCAGCCTAGTGATCAAGATAAAACCTCCAGCACCCTCTCTGTTCAACCAGTGCTTCATGTCCCTGCCCAAGTAGCTGACATGCACACAATTTGAGATACGAGTTATATACAAACACAAAGACACTACTGGTAAAGGCTAGCACGGGTTCTCCACCTATGCCCCTTCTGCCCAGACTATATGGTAGTACCACTTGCCACCAACCATTAATATCAGCTACTAATAAGACCCTTATCAAAGTGTGTCTAATTATTACTGTGCAACATTAATATCCAAATGGTGCAGTGGTGGTGCTGCGGTAGCGTTGTTGCCTCACAGTAAGACGTTGCCACGTTCGATTTTCAGTTAGAGCGTCTTCTGTGTGGCGACATGCGTGAATGGGCGTTCCTTCATTGAAGGCTGTGCGTCAGGCCCGGCAATTCGGCACATAAAAATCTACTGCCAATCATTAGCGGACCGGAGTTCCGCTGTGGCGACCCCTAACCGGGAAAAGCAGAAAGACACAACATTACTATCCAAATGGTAAGGGTGACAAACAGCAAGACTTAGTTGGAGTGGCTTTGTACAGTATCACTATATACATGCAATGTACTCTAGACATCTCTACACAAAACAGCCACAGTTTAAAAGGTTTAAAATATTTAATAATAAAAAACACAAGGCAATACTTTTTACTACACAGTGCTAGTCAATAGTTCAGAGATCACACAAAAATGCTTAAAATAATGCAGTAGAATAGTTCTGACATCAATACAGGAAAAACAGCTAGAGTAAGCTTATTAATTTTCTATATTTTCCTAAGAGGAACACTAAAGTCTAAGATCCTACTTACATACATACAGAGCAAAGCAAGTGCTGGTGAGTGGTCAGTTCTGAAGACAAATCCAAAATGCTCAGATTCGCTCTCTCTCTGTCCTTAAATTGATAACACAGTACCACTGACTCATTTCAGATTACATCACTATTCTCTCTTTCTCAGGCTAACAGAAACTCGGAACATAACAGACATTTTGATCTTGCAGCTAGTCAGGAAGCCAGAGCAATAAAAGGCATTATACATGTAAATTCTAGCCATTAACTCTGGTCTTAAAACAATAGGAAGAATTCCTTCAGACATCTCGGCTCCGAGTTTTGAGATCAAACAATTATACAACGCTTGACTTATCAGCTTTCCTCCAGCAGAGTGCAATGTGGTTACATTTTTGAAGTTCAACATTTACCATAATTTTCTTACATTTAAGAGAACAAGCATGTAGCTTACATTAATATTTACAAATGACAGAATTCTGAGCTTTGGCCACCTAACATCTACCTGAAATCAACTGGACGTATAAGTGAATTTAAGTACACTTTTACCTGCTCTTTTTCATATAATACTGTATTTAATTTATTTGTGTTTTTTACTGAATATTAACTCAACCTGAAGTTGTGGCTGTCTCTCTACAGTTAGTTCCCCACCCACCCCCACTGTTCTTGTTTTGGTGTTAATGTTGGTGGCTTTGAAATTGTCCACCCCTCTTGTAGATTTGTATTTGGATACTCCTTCTGGGCCCATCTCATTTGCTCACTCAACTGAGTGCAGTGAGATTATATTCTGATCTCAGGCACTCCTACTGTGTACAAAGAGAGCATTTGGGAAGGACAACCCCTGTAGCCTCTTAATCCTGCTCTGTTCCCTCCCTCAAAAAAAAAAATTATATATATATATATATATATATATATATATATATATATATATAATTATGTGCGTGTATGCATTTTATTCAGCTGCTCTTACTGTGACCGTCTTAGCTGCTCGTGTGTGCTCAGCTGCTCTTACTGTGACTGTCTTAGTTGCTCTTGTGTGTGCCATCTGTTCAGTCGCTCTTACTCTGCGCTTATTACTGCTTGTTAGTAGCCTTCTAATTTACTGCCTTCTGCACTTGTTTTTTAGTCATTTGTTAATTTAATTGCATTTATTTGAACTGCATTTGCCGTAGTGTTGCTACACACTCGGGTGTGCTGGCATGCACTGCAATTTTAACTGTCTTTACTACTGTTTTAGCTGCTTTCTGTAAAAAAAGAAAATTCTAAGCTTGTTTCCTGCCTTTCCTGTAACTAGTCAAGTCCAGATACAGACTTGCTGTATCCAGGCTTGTTGGTAAGCTTCTGAGCCCCTCAAGCCTTTCTGTGTTGGGGGGGAAGCCTTCTAACTAAGCACTAGGTAGCCAATCTACCACGGGAAGAGTGGGTTTTGGCCCTGAAATTGTAGTTCATTGCCCATTTGGGCAGTTTTCGATCTCTCTCTATTTTCTGGTTAAAAGCCTGTGTTGCGTTTGGTCCCCGCCTTTCCTATAACTAATGTAGTACAGGTACAGATTTGCTGTATCCAGGACTGTTGGTAAGCTTCTGAGCCCCCCCCCCCAAGCCCTTCTGTGTTGGAGAAAAGCCTTCTAGCTCATCAGTGGGAGTGGTAAGCACTAAGCAACCTATCTACCACAGGAGGAGTGGTTTCTGGCCCAGAAATTACAGTTTATTGGCCGTTTGGGAAGCTTTTCAATCTCTTTCAACCTTCTGATTTAAAAGCCTGTGTTTGCACTTGTTTCCTGCCTTTCCTGTTACTAGTCTAGTCCAGGTACAGATTTACTGTATCCAGGACTCTTTGTACGCTTCTGAGCCCCCCCCAAGCCTTTCCATGTTGGAAGGAAGCCTTCTAGCTTATCAGTGGGAGGGGTAAGCATCAGGTAGCCTATCTACCACAAGAGGAGAGGTCCCTGGCCCAGAAATTGTAGCTACTGGCTGTTTGAGCAGTTTTTTTCCATCTCTTTCAACTTTTGGGTTTGAAAGCCGCACTTGCGACTGTTTCCCACCTTTCCTATAACTAGCCTACTTTCCTATAACTAGCCTAGTCCGGTTACAGAGTTGCTGTATCCCGGATTGTTAGTAAGATTCTGAGCCCCTCACGCCTTTCTGTGTTGGAGGGAAGCCTTCTACCTTTAGTGGGAGTGGTAAGCATTAGGTAGCCTATCTACCACAAGAGGAGTGGTTCCCGGCCCAGAAATTGTAGCTATTGGCCATTTGGGCTCCAAGTACTGGAGCGGTTTCCTTGTGTGTGCTACAATAATTGCTACAAAAGCCTGATGAAGTGCTAGGTAAATAAGCTAAAGTGCAAGAGAGAAGAGATCTAGCAAGATCTAAGGGAAAATTTGAAGAGCAGGCTTTCTGGCATCAGTAATATACTTTAAATGTAGTGCAAGCTAGCACACTTGAGTGTGTAGTAATATTAAAGCAAATACAGTTAAAATGCAGTTAAATGAAAAAAAACGACAAATTAAGGGTAAAAAGCAGTATAATCAGAAAAAAAATCAAAATGGGGGCACTTAAAGTTTCTTTCTCCTTTCTGTTGCACTTGTAATCTGCAGGACACCAAAACAGGTTACGCAGAGCTTAAACAACCCTTTCTGTTGCACTTGTAATCTGCAGGACACCAAAACAGGTTACGCAGAGCTTAAACAATTGCAAACTCAAGCAAACACGGGCTTTTACACCAGAAAGTGGAAAGAGATACAAAAAAAGCCCAAACGGCCAATAAGCTATAATTTCAGAGCCAGAAACTACTCCTTGTGGTAGATGGGCTACCTTATGCTTACCACTCCCACTGATAAGCTGGAAGGCTTCCTTCTAACACAGAAAGGTCTGTGAAACTCAGAAACTTACAAAACAGTCCTGGATACAGCAATTCTGTATCTGGACTACTCTAGTAACAGGAAAGGCAGGAAACAAGCTTAGAACTTTTTTTTTTTTTTTTTGCAGAAAAAAAAGTTAAAACAGCAATTAAAATACTAAATAATAACCTAAGAGTGAATACACTTATCAAGGTTTTTAGAGAGGGGTGATAGGATAACAAATTTAGTGGCACAATGGTGCAGCAGTAGCGTTGTCACCTCACAGTAAGAGGTTCTCCTGTTAGATTCCTGGCTGGGGTGCCTTTTGTGTGGAGTCTACATGTCCTTCCTACGTTCGTGTGGGTTTCCTCTGGGTGCTCCAGTTTTCTCCCACAATTCAAAGATATGCATCTAGAGCGTTTCTCACTGGGCCTCCACTGAAAATGGGCCTCCACTGAAAATTGGCTTTGTTCCAAGTCATACTTTCCTGGTAAACAAATGTTAAATAAATAAAAAATAGGTATACAGTTAAACTCTGCTGAAGTACTTCCTTTGCGAAGGGATATAATAATGGATTTTTTCCAGAGGGATAGGATATTTTTTTCCAGATGGATGGGATATAGGTTTGTTATTGTCTGATTAATCAAAATGGAGACAGGGAAGTCTGTGCGACCCCCGACTGGGAAAAGCCAAAAGACTTTAATTTTCATTGTGTCATACATATTACTCCATCTTCAGTCTTTGGGTCTGGAAGTGGTCAAATAATTAAACTAGAAGCTCTGAACTGCTAAAAGGGCTTATAACTACTGCACCCACAGTTAAGTATTATGATATGGGCCTAAATGAGACTGATGCATGGTGTCAAAGCCATGGTCTCACGCTAAATGCAAAAAAATGAGTAGTAATCCCCTTTGGAAAAAACAGAGTACCCGCAAACTTCAACATAGGAGGTAATCCCCTGAAATCTGAAGAAGAAATAAGGGATCTAGGGACCCAAGTAGATAGTCAGCTTTCCTTTGATAACCATGTTGCCAGAGTGGTTAGAAAATCCTTCTGTGTGATCCATCTGATCACGAAAGGGTTTGCATCAAGATCTAAGGATGTAATGGTGCCCCTCTACTCTTCTCTCATCTAACCCATTGAGTACAATGCACCAATTGGAATGTACCTGGCTAAACATCTCCAGCAGCTGGAGAGACCACAGAGGTACCTAACCAAGAGGATTACTGGCCTCAAAAACAGTTGCCCTATGCAGCACGATTGAAAAAGCTAAGACTGTTCTCTGCTGCATACCGCTTTCTCAGAGGCGATCTCTGTCTAATGTACAGAGCCATGTCCAACCCAGAACTGTTGAACATACTCCATCTTAGCAAAACCAAATCTACTCGAGCAACACACTCTAGGGATATAAACCTCAACACAACAATGAATAGAACATGCTGGAGGGATAGATTCCCTTCGCAGAGACTTCCATTACTATGGAACAGGGTCCTGATCTACATAAGACAGAGCCCCTCACTATCACTCTTCAAGAGGAGAAACAAAGCACCCTGAACCACTGCTAGGTAGGCACACAAATTTATTAAGCCGAACAGTTCACTCGAAAAAATAACGCTGAATCAAATCACCATCGTTTTTTCACACAACTTCATCAGATTACACTAATACATTCAGTTAACTGCTTTTATATACTCATCCAACTTTTAAAAAACAGCCAGTAAAAACAATCATTGTACATAGAAATGCATTGAGTTACTGCCCTCTACTGACAAGGAGGATTATTACACATTAATGTCACAATTTTGCTGATCTCATTTTAATACAGGGCAAGTGAGATCATGTCATTTAAACCAGGGAATTTACTGGCCTCCAACACCACTTGCCAGTATAATTCCCTGTATTCAACTAAAGTCTCAACCTCTAATATAAAAACTGAAATTCAGCTTCAGGACAAGTTTTTGTGTGTTTGTACAGAGAATTTGTTTCACATTTTATACTTAATATCATAGGTGTGCTCATATATTCTCTGCTTAACCTTTCTTTCACTCTTGCCAATGTAAAAGCATTACATTTTTACATAACCCAACATAAATAATCCCTTTTGTGTTGCAAAAGTTTTTAAAGTTAAAATTTTGTTATTTCTGGCAGATAAAGTAATGGTATCCCCAGTAATCAAATAAGAACAATAATTACAAGCACCACATTTAAATACACCAGCTTTTTGTTTGTACCTGCTAACCTTGAATTCCTTTACTACCTCTTTCAAAAATATCCTTCAGGGTGTTCCCTTTCCTATAAATATGTTTTATTTCACCCTGGAAAATGTGATTTAAGTCAGAAACTTTAGAAAAGTTAATCCACTCTTTGTCAAAATTCTTTTGATCACACCAGCTTGTCCGTCATATGTGGTAATGATACATTCATTATTTAACCCATCTACTTTCCTGTTTGTGATTTGTTGAGTTGCAACATCTTCAATTTTACCCAATACAGGGGCAAACCTTCCCTTCCTCCCATCACTGACTTCTTTGGAAACTCTATCAATGAGCTCTTCCGGTAGCCTCTATTCAGGAACATGTTTCTCAGGTTTTATAACATGCATCATCAGAAGTCATTCTACACAAAGCACAAATTGCCCTTTTATAACACTCCTTTTCTGGTGTACTTGAGTAGTGCAGATAAGAATTGGAAAGGTCTCTTTTCTATAAATTCTAGACTCAAAGCCATACTCAGTTTTAGATATGTTAACATCAAGGTATTTCAATTCATCAGTAGTGAATTTGTGAGTGAATTTTAAAAATTCTGTGGTACCATTTAGGTATTCCACAAAGCTACCAAATTCATCTTGAGTGCCTGCCCATAAGAAACACAAGTCGTCCCAGAAATCTACCATACAACTTCCATAAACTACTATATTCTGAATTCAGTACAAACTTATTCTCCCAGAAGGACATTATAGTGTTAGCATAAGTGGGAGCATGTGCCCCCCCCATCCGCCACACCTTTAGTTTGTAAGAATATAAAATTATTCTTTAGGACAATCTCCATTAATAACAAAACAGTTCTGAACTCATTGTGCCCTAGTAGTTTGGATTCAAGTAGCATTTCTTCGAACCATTCAAGGCCTACATCATGGGGTATACTTGTAAATAAGTCAATCACATCCAAGGTACCAAAACCTTTTGTTTCATTTGCAAGTGATTCATTTAGTTTTCCTAAGAAATGCCACGAATCTTTTAAAATAACATTTCAAAAGTTGGATGAGTATATAAAAGCAGTTAACTGAATGTATTAGTGTAATCTGATGAAGTTGTGGACGAAAACGTATGGTGATTTGATTCATTTTTCGAGTGAACTGTTAATAAATTTGTGTGCCTACCTAGCAGTGGTTCAGGGTGCTTTGTTTCTGCTTACTGGTTTGTTCTGCATCCTCCATTTTTTGGTTACTAGTAACTTTGGGATGGAATCACCTGCTGGGAGTGTGGCAAGCAATGGAGCAAGGACTAATGAAGTCGGTGAGCTCAGGAAGCTTATCGGACAGCTCACTTTGACCCCAGTCAGCCAATCTTTGGCCTCGGTATTGGCCTGTTTTGGAACCAGGAAACCAGGAAGTGCATCTGTTGGTGAGGAAAATGATTCCAGAGATGTAGAAAGAAATGGAGCAGGATCCAGCAGTCTGGATGGTTTCCTCGGATTTTGCTTAGAAAACCCCCCACGGACAATCTGAGCAGCCTAACAATGTTAGAAAAATGGGTGAAGGAGTTCGTTTTGGCCCTGGTGGTAGTTTAAACTCTACAGGTACAAAAAGACATTTCAGTGACTTATTCAATGTTGTTTATGATTTTGCTAGCAAAAACAACACTAATGATAAACTACAAGGAACTTTTCTCAAAAGCTTGATGACCTGGACTATTTTTATACAAATGCAAAATGTTAGAAATGGATAACACTTATTTAAAGTATTGTTTAGAACAGAAAATTGTGCCCAAAGGGCTTAGGGTATGCAAATACCCTAACAAGGTTGTAGAAGGTACAGAGTTTTATTTTGAACTAATAGAGGCTTTTGATAATTGTGGTTTTGATATAATGAGGGCTATCATTAAAAACAATGAGGTAGAAATAAAGAAGTTGCAAGAAACTGTAGAATGTATAAACAAGGACATTACTCACGATTTACTATTTACAGTGGATGAAGAGAGAAGCAAATATCATAAACTATTAAATAATTTAGAAAGTAAATGTTTGGAGGTTAAAAACAGAAAATTAAACAAGATTGAGAGAGATTTAAATGAATACAAAACAAAGAAACAATACCAAGCCTAAGAATTGGGTGAGAAATGTTAGAAATTATGACATTAATCACTACAGAGAACCTAACAATGACATTTCTGACAATGAATTGCCTTTAGAGAATGATTATGATGCTGCATTTCCACCTCTAAGGCGGTCTGAGAGACTTATGCACAGGGAACCTGTTACTTACAATTCAAAAAACTACAAAACCAGAAACTGGGGAGCTCAGGAAAGGGTAAGAGCAGTCTGGGAATAATTACAAACTGTGGTTTTAAATACAGTTATAATGATTTTAATATTTTCAATTACACAGATGTAGCAATTAATAGTAGTCATTTTGAACTATTGACAAAAGGTTTTGGTTTTATACCTAGAGAGAAAACAAATATTTTTAAACTTTTAATTGATATTAAATTATTTATTAGGAAGAAAACTTAGAATTATATTTTAAAGGAAATGGTGTCAACATGAACAATGTAAGCACCTTTAATCCCCAACACACCCTCAGCTAAGAAACTTTGAATTGAGCTTGGAATAGGAAAATTCTGAGTTGTCAGAAAGTGCAGTCAAATTTAACAGCCCCAGCGTTGAAAACTTTGAAATCATTAAGTGAGAACAAGAATATAAGAATTATGAAGCCCGATATAAGGGGGGGGTGTTTTATGGATGCCATTAATTATGAGAGCAAAATGTTTGACATATTAAATGACAATACCAAATACACCAGAATTTCCTTGAATGAAATTAATTTATGTTATTTTAAATGACTTATTAATGGATGGAGTTATTGACATGAGTACTTTTAAATATTTGCATGTAGACAAACCGAGAATACCCTCCATATTTGGGATACCAAAGGTGCATAAAGATGAAAGTGACCCACCTTTGAGAGTGATAGTGTCATTGACCAGAAGATAAAAAGCTTGTTTGTGACAACAATGTTATTTTAAAAGATTCGTGGCATTTCTTAGGAAAACTAAATGAATCACTTGCAAATGAAACAAAAGGTTTGGTACCTTGGATGTGATTGACTTATTTACAAGTATACCCCATGATGTAGGCCTTGAATGGTTCAAGAAATGCTACTTGAATCCAAACTACTAGGGCACAATGAGTTCAGAACTGTTTTGTTATTAATGGAGATTGTCCTAAAGAATAATTTTATATTCTTTCAGTATTTTCGACAAACTAAAGGTGTGGCGATGGGGGCACACTGTGCTCCCACTTATGCTAACACTATAATGTCCTTCTGGGAGAATAAGTTTGTACTGAATTCAGAATATAGTAGTTTATGGAAGTTGTATGGTAGATTTCTGGGCGACTTGTGTTTCTTATGGGCAGGCACTCAAGATGAATTTGGTAGCTTTGTGGAATACCTAAATGGTACCACAGAATTTTTAAAATTCACTCACAAATTCACTACTGATGAATTGAAATACCTTGATGTTAACATATCTAAAACTGAGTATGGCTTTGAGTCTAGAATTTATAGCACCAGAAAAGGAGTGTTATTGTAGAATGACTTCTGATGATGCATGTTATAAAACCTGAGAAACATGTTCCTGAATAGAGGCTACCGGAAGAGCTCATTGATAGAGTTTCCAAAGAAGTCAGTGATGGGAGGAAGGGAAGGTTTGCCCTGTATTGGGTAAAATTGAAGATGTTGCAACTCAACAAATCACAAACAAGAAAGTAGATGGGTTAAATAATGAATTATCAGGTATCATTACCACATATGACGGACAAGCTGGTGTGAACAAAAGAATTTTTGACAAAGAGTGGATTAACTTTTCTAAAGTTTCTGACTTAAATCACATTTTCCAGGGTGAAATAAAACATATTTATAGGAAAGGGAACACCCTGAAGGATATTTTTGAAAGAGGTAGTAAAGGGAATTCAAGGTTAGCAGGTACAAACAAAATATCTGGTGTATTTAAATGTGGTGCTTGTAATTATTGTTCTTATTTGATTACTGGGGATACCATTACTTTATCTGCCAGAAATAACAAAATTTTAACTTTAAAACTTTTAAAGGGATTATTTATGTTGGGTTATGTAAAAATGTAATGCTTTTACATTGGCAAGAGTGAAAGAAAGGTTAAGCAGAGAATATATGAGCACACCTATGATATTCGTATAAAATGTGAAACAAATTCTCTGTACAAACACACAAAAACTTGTCCTGAAGCTGAATTTCAGTTTTTATATTAGAGGTTGTGCCAAAGGACCCCAGGGGCGGTATGTGGGAGACTTTAGTTGAATACAGGGAATTATACTGGCAAGTGGTGTTGGAGGCCAGTAAATTCCCTGGTTTAAATGACATGATCTCACTTGCCCCTGTATTAAAATGAGATCAGCAAAATTGTGACATTAATGTGTAATAATCCTCCTTGTCAGTAGAGGGCAGTAACTCAATGCATTTCTATGTACAATGATTGTTTTTACTGGCTTTTTTTAAAAGTTGGATGAGTATATAAAAGCAGTTAACTGAATGTATTAGTGTAATCTGATGAAGTTGTGGACGAAAAACGTGGTGATTTGATTCACTACCTAGCAGTGGTTCAGGGTGCTTTGTTTCTGCTTACTGGTTTGTTCTGCATCCTCCATTTTTTGGTTACTCTTCAAGAGGAACCTTGATGAGTGGATGGGTAACAAAGTTCACACCGGGGATCACACCAACAGCACTACTAGATAGGGGCCAAGGGTACTAGCTGCTAGTACAATGGTCTAGGGAACTACTAAAGGGACAGTGAATACCACACAACGTGGCTGGGCTAATATATGCCTTTGGGCAGATAGCCCAGTACCAACCTATGAACCTATATAATTTTAGAAATTACATTGCAAGCAGATGCGTGCCTAAAAGTGTCAGGGCGAGTAATACAGCAAGAGGGTAGAACATCTTCTTATGTCAGCAGCACAGGCAGATGCACTTACAAATATGCACAGATAAAAGATGCTATTCCTAGTCTTTAGTTGTCAGAAATTTCCTATATACATAGAAATATTTCCTATATACATACAAATATTTCAGACATAGGCAATAATGAATATCAATACACCAAAATGGTCATTCCCACAATACGTATCCAAGTTGTTCTTAAAAATATATAATCTAGTACTTGCTTTAATACAATATGGTAGTCTAACTCCATGTATCTGCTACTATCTCAGAGAAACTAGTACCTCTCTCATTCCTATATAATCTTCTACACAGGTTGTCTGATGATTCTCTACAACTTCTTGATAACCCATAACATTCCCAGGGGTAGTTGTTTCTAAATGTCCGATATACCTGAATAATTATCACAGAAGCATATGGGGAAAAAGTTATATCCTACTACTAAAGGAAGAAATCACACTGAACTTAGTAACCACCGTCCTGTTACTATCCTGTCCCCATTACCTAACATTCTTAAAAATGCACTCAATCCCAGTTCTCACAGCACTATAACCTCCTATTCCCCTCCCAACATGGCTTCTGCCCCATCATAGAATTACTACAGGTCTCCTGTATTTCACTAATACTGTAAATACCTATAGAAATAAAGGAAAACTAGTATCTACCCCCTTTCTTGAGCTTTCCAAAGCCTTCAAAACGGACTTAAACCCCATCCTCCTACAAAAACTCTCAATTCAAGGATATGATGAAATCTCTACCATATGGTTAAAAAAAAAAATGCACTATCTTGCAGATCACAGGTCATAAAATGTCAGAAAAGCTTCTCTCCTTTCCTACCAATCTTTACAGGCATCCCCACTGGACCACTCTTGGTACTTCCTTCTCAACATCTTAATTAATAACTTCCCCGATGCCTCCAAATCAGCCTCAATAATTCAGTACACCGATGACTCCACCCTCATATATATTGCTCCCAAAATCTTAACCTGCAACAAATCACTCAAGAATTCTTCTCAGCCATCAAAGCCTGTCTAACAGTAGAATGGGCCAAGAGGGGCAATGGTTTCAGGTGCAAGGTGTTGGGTTGGCTCAATTGGCTGTCCATCATCCCAAGGACTCTTTAGTGCAATACTGCTTTTAAAAACTGGTATTGCATCTGCAGTCAAACCTGAGCACTGCAGAACTGCATGTAGTTTAAAATGTAGCAGCAGTTTGCATTTTTTTTTTTTTACCTAAAACATCAGCGGTGCAGCAAGCAGTTTGCTACAGTTTGAATGAAGGCTTTTTTATTATTTTAAGCTAATACAAGACTGCCGTAGTGCTCCATAAAGGCAAGGAATTAACTATTTGCTACAGTTTAAAAGAAGATTTTTTTTTTTAATGTGAGGAAGGAGGGTCAGAGCAGGGCACAGAAAAAAGACCTTAATGGCTGCAGAAGGAAAGACAGGGGGTGTCATGCTCCTGCCAGTGGAGGGAATAGTAGTATTTTTTTTATTTTTATTTATTTTATTTATTTATTTTACTGTTCGGTGGAAGAGCTGGGGCGGCATCGATCTATTACAGGGAAGTGTTTTTTGCTCCTCGCTTCAAGAGCGGAGGGGGTGGGGTGCTGGCTGGTGTTATTGGCACAGGGCACTAATTTAGCCAGCTACACTTCTGACATAAAATTTGACTACCGACATAAAATTTGACTACCACATTCAACATACAATAAAAGAAACATCACCAGAAACTGGGTTCTTGGTACAGCATCAGAAATTTACTAACTGACCAAGTCAGAAAACACTTAGCCTCTACCCTACTGCTCCTAACACTTTTCTACTCAGTCCCTGATTTCAGCAACTTACAAGTCGCTGAGCTATCAAAGTTTGAACAATGTTATCACAAAACAAAGTTTGCAGTAAATCACCCAACAAAAATCCCACCACTGCCTAGCACTCAAAGTAAACTATACTAGTTCGAACTATCCTACTTACTATCTTACTCCCAACTTGCAACTACTCGTAGCCTCATCTATAAATCTACCAATTGTTCATCTTTGTCAACTCTAATCTAGCCATATAAAACAAATAGATCCATTCACTCAACCCAAAAAATAATCCCCCATGTCACTAAATCCAACAATACAGCTTGGAACAGACTGTTCTTAAAATATGCCACAAACACATAAATCATCTCAAACACAGCTTGGGAGGGTGGCCTAATGGTTAAGGGGTTTGCCTTACAAACACAAGGTGCAGGGTTTGAGTCTCACAAGGGATAATTGGCTAGGTTTACAATGACTCACAAGGGCAGTTAGCCTAGTACTAACCTATGAACCTATGAAAATTTTAAACAGAAGGTAAAGTCACATCTGCAGATCTCTTATTCTGCCCCTGCACATATCCTGGATAAGTACCCCTGAACTAAACCATAATTCCACATTTCTTCTCACCCTTCAACTACTTCCATCTCATCTCTCTCACAACCCTTCTCTATACTCTCACCCACTCACCAGAACTGACTACTACCCCCACTTTCCAACTCACTTCATCTTTCTTACTTTCCTTTTCCCTCTTCAGTTTTAGTCTACTACACAAGCTAGTGACTAGCATATAAAAAACTGCAGTATAAAAGATGCTGCTTTTATTCAACTTTACGTATATATTACAGCTTTAATATTAAACTGCTTACTACATTTATTTATTTATTTTACTGTGCAGTGGAAGAGCTGACCTGTATACAATGATACAAATACTGTTGTACTGTATACAATGCTACTGGACAACTTCATAGATTAGTACTAGGCTAACTGCCCTTGCGAGCCATTGTAAGCCTAGTCAATTATCCCTTGTGAGACTCAAACCCTGCACCTTGTATTTGTAAAGCAAACACCTTAACCATTAATTCACCCTCCCAACCCCTGACATTTATGTCTGTATCTACTAGTCCACTGAAATTTGTGTCTGTATATACAGTGGACGTAAAAAGTTTACACACCCCTTTTAAAATGCCAGGTTTTAGTGATATAAAAAAATGAGACCACAATAAATCATTTCAAAACTTTTCCCACCTTTAGTGTGACCTATAACCTGTGCAATTCAATTGAAAAACAAATCTGTTATGGGAAAAATATAAAAAATAAAAAACGTACAATAAGCTGGTTTAAGTGCACACACACTTAAACTAATACTTTGTTGAAGCACCTTTTGATTTAATTACAGCATTCAGTCTTCTTGGGCACACACCTGCCAACAATGAGAGAGACTCTAACCTCAAATAAACTTCAGCTGTCCTAGTAGGATTTTCCTGACATTTACTCAGTTGCCTGCTACAGCAAAAGCCATGGTTCGCAGAGAGCTTACAAAGCATCAAAGGGGTCGGAGAGAGCTTACAAAGCATCACAGGGGTCTCACTGTTTAATAGTATCAGTCAGGAGAATGGTACAAAAAATTTCAACAGCATTGGATATCCGTGGAACACACTGATGACCGTCATCAATAAGTGGAGAAAATATGGAACAGTGATATTGCAAAGAACAGGACGTCCCTCCAAATTTGATGAAAAGACAAGGTGAAAACTGGTCAAGGAGGTTGCCAAGAGGCCTACAGCAACACTGAATTTCTGGCAAGTACTGGTTGTGTACTACATGTGACAACAATCTCCATTAGTCTCCATATGTCTGGGCTATGGGGTAGGGTTGCAACACAGAAGTCTTTTCTTACACAGAAAAACATCAAGCCCAGCTAAAATTTGCAAAACAATACATCAAGTCTCCCAAAAGCATGTGGGAAAATGAGTTATGGTTTGATGAGACCAAGGTTGAACTTTTTGGCCACAATTCCAAAAGGTACATTTGGCGCAAAAACACTTCACAGTAGGGATGGTGTTCTTTTGGTGATGTGAAGCTTGGTGTTCTTTTGGTGATGTGAAGCTTTGTGGTGGCAGTATCATGCTTTGGGGTGCTCTTCTTCAGCTGGAACTGGGGCTTTAGTCAAGGTGGAGGGAATTATGAACAGTTCCAAATATCAGTCACTTCTGGCCCAAAACCTTCAGGTGTCTGCTAGAAAGCTGAAGGTGAAGAGGAAACTTCACCTTTCAACACAACAATGACCCCAAGCATACATCCAAATCAACAAAAGAATGGCTTCACCAGAAGAAAATTAAAGTTTTGGAATGGCCCAGACCTAAATCCAATAGAAAATCTGTGGGGTGACTTGAAGAGGGCTGCGCACAAGAGATGACCTTGCAATCCGATAGATTTGGAAAGCCTTTTCAAGGAAGAGTGGGCAAATATTGCCAAGTCAAGATGTGCCATGCTGATAGACTCCTACCCTAGAAGGCTGAATGCTGTAATTAAATCAAAAGGTGCTTCAACAAAGTATGCAACCAGCTTACTGTAAGTTTTGTTATATTTTTCCTCCAACAGATTTGTTTTTCAATTGAACTGTACAGGCTATAGGTTACATTAACGTGGGGAAAAGTTTTGAAATTTATTGTGGTCTCATTTTTTATCACAAAAACCTGCATTTTAACATGGGTGTGTAAACTTTTTTTTTTTTATATCCACTGTATACAATGCTACTGGTCCACTGAAGCTCATGTCTGTATATCTACAGTGTTACTGGCCCACTGAAATTTATGTCTGTACATCTAACTATGTAGTTTATCCAGGGGTCTGTGTAACTTGTGGCAATTTCTAGATCCATCTATATGAAAACTTTCAAGCCGTATTAAAGAGCACTGTGCAGCTATACGTAATGTTGAAAATAGAAATGCTTTATGTAAACATAGCTTGTCAAGCCCAGGTTTTGTTCAATTTAAATTCTTAGTGCTAGAACAGATAGACTTTGGTGACATGGACACTTTACTAAAGGTGTGTGAATTAAAGTGACAGCTGCTACTTAGCACATTCCCAGCCAGAACTGAACGAGTTTCTTATTAAATGTGCTTTATGGTGGTTTAGACAAGCTGTTAACCATTACCTAGTTCTTTAGTTTACATTTGAATTGGTTTGAGACATTATTTCTAATAACTGGGATAATACATTGAGGAAACTGTCAAGCCACATCAAACACTGTGTAGCCATATGTAATAGAGACATAATGCTTTAGGCAAACACAGTCAAGTATCCACATGGTTCCAAAAATTCGTATTCCTAGTTTTTGAACAAGCAGAATTATTTCATGGAGATGTGGATATTTCACTGAGTTTTGAGAGTTAAAGTGGCAGTTATTCCTCAGTGCAGAGGCTTTCCCAGGACTAAATGAAGCTCTGAATATTAAGTGTGCTTTGCCGTGGTTAAAGTAACCCCCTCACCACTACCTATTTTTTCAAATACTAAACCACATCCAGAATTAGTTTCAGTGGGAACGTAATGATGTTTATCATTATGATTACTGCTGCTGTAGGCATAAGCTATCTTGGTTGTATCCTACAAAAGATGCGACAGTGGGCCAACTTTAAAAGCTCCAGGGCACCTTCCACCCGATCAAATCATTAGTTAGCTTGAGCTGAGCCAAGTAAAAATCAAGATTGGGCAACAAGCCCTCCAGAGCTTCAGTCTTCTGGTGAATGTGACCAAAACATAGTCTGATTTGACAAGTGAGGGATTACAGCTGCTGGGGAATGGAGCTGTCCCATACTGGCAAGGATAAAGTCCAGGATTTTGTTTCCCCAGGTTGGGATGTGGACTAACTGGTCCAGAGAATTTGTATTTATGAAGTGTAGGAATCTCTGGGCATACACATTTGGGGATGTACAAGTCTCGTAGTTGAGAGAGAGGTACTGAAGCCCCTTAGGAGAATGGTGTAAAATGCTGCCCAAGGCAAGGTTCATACCTGCCCTCGATACACATTCAGAGAGCTCCATCGTATCTCTCTGCATAAAGTTCAAAGAGGTGTGTCTCAAGTTGTTTGCTCCCACGTGTATGACTGTGTAATGTGTTCTTGTGGTGCAAGGACTTGAGTGCATGAGTAATGCAGCAAATCCTGGCACGTGATAGGCAACCAACCATGATCCTGTCCTTCAGCCTTTTGAAGGGTGCATCAGAGTATGTCTCACTGTGGAGTCACCTGTGACTAAAATGTTGGATTGTATGGAGGTTTGCTTTATGGGCTTTTGATTTGAACCACAGAGTCTTGTATGTAGTTTTCATGCTGAATTGCCTGAGTTGAGTATTTGTGAGGTTGATGTGGATACTTAGGTCTTAAGTTACATTTAGGAGACTTTTGCGGTTTAGGAAGGGGTGTGCCTTCTTTGAGGGTTGGGTGTCGGGCTGGCAACTCGGCACCGTAAAATCCACTGCCAACCATTCCGTTGTGGCGTGTGGCGACCCTTAACTGGGAAAAGCCGAAAGAAGAAGACTACAGGTTCACTAAAACAATTAACTGATTGTAACATTTTACTACCTTTTGACTTGTCTTAGTTCATAGTATTTATCATTTACAGCTAATTTAAAGATTTTTTTTCACATTTTATTGGCTGCTTACTTTGCACCAACAAGGATATTTAATGTACTGCTTTCCAATTTCACCCTCATTTCTAAAAATGTTTTTTTCTGAAGAAGCTCATGTTACAATTAAAGAACAAAAGCACTCAACACCACCTCTGTTTTTATTTTCCTTCTTGAGTGGTTTTAGTTTTTTCTGTATTTAAGTTTTTCATCTTCTAATCCGGACCAGCTCTTTTGCTTTGTTTAATATATTGTGTGTGTCCACATTTTTACTATGGCAGAAGGAACAGACGCAGAGTTTGGCTCCAGTAGTCAACTGTTATTTGACTTTACAACCCACACTACTTCAGTGGAACTTGTTTGCACCATTCAAGAATTCTCAAGTCACAGCTAAAGCACAGAACATTATTAATACTTTCATCACCGGGAATGGATACCTGTCACAAACTAGATGTGACCACTCGGATGCTCAACCAGTCTGTACAAACTGCAACAGTCTTTTAGATTTCTTGAACTCTGATACTAACACCAACTCTTTTCTGCAAGAAGTGGATCAGCACCAAATGCTTTTCCTAGAACACCACATGCAAGATAGTGATGGTCTATCGCAAATCACTAATGTTTAAAATGGAAAGGCTGCTTGTGACTTAAAAATACTGAATACGATAACTTCCATCTTTCCAGCTGTTTACATAATAAAATAGTCCCACAAGGTTTGAGAATCTTTAAATTTCCCAACAGGACCACAAGGGAATCTGCATTGCACAAGGATCTTGTGAGCATTTTCAATGAGGCAGGTTTGCAAGTCTTGCGGGTTTTAATTAATGACAGTGTTTTAAAGCTTGAAAACCTTAAGAAAGAAATTATAAGTTTACATAACATCATTCTTCAACACCCTAACCTTCAGCAACACCAGCACATCCTCTTCGGAATTACTTCAAGGATTAAAAGGCATGTAGCTACCATTATTCACAGAAAAAAACAAAAAATGCAAAGAGATGTACTACAGTACTGAACCCAAGCAGCATACCCACTTAAAATGTGATCAACTGAACAATGGGAAACATCAAAAACCTTGGTTTCACTCCAATTTCAATAATCCTAACCTAGAATTTCCCCACAACAGAGTCCATAACATCCGTTCCAACAGATGAATCCAACAATACTTTTACAAACCTGACGCTTCTGAACTATGAATCTGCTTAATACTGAGGACCCAGAAGTAATGACCATTTTCTGTCCCACGCCCAAGTGAATACTGGACACCGAGGACAAACACTGAGGAGCAAAGGGAAACAGAACATGGGCCTTACCCAAAGGGCATGTGGAAGACCTTGAACACCGACAGGCAATGGATGTTCGACAGGCAGACCTGGAACACCAAGGGGCAACCGATGCTCATGAGGCAGACCCAGGAGAACTGTCCAATGATACTAGACCCGGTTAACTCTGATGATTATCTCTATATAATTCAGCAGTCTTCAACTTAACTTGCAGAGATTTTAACAGTTACACTTACTATACTTAACAAGGAGTTTACATTTATCCCTGGCCAACATGCAAGATTACCAGATCTTTTACTTGACTTACATAAGAAAACAATTTCAAAATACTTGTGGATGAAGTTTCAATTGAACTTTCGGATTCAGAGCTAAACAATTCCCTTAGGAAGAGAAGTGTGTACAACCCCCCACTGCACAACACACTTCACATCTTTCAAAAGGTTTGTGAAAGGGATTTACGAGACCTGCTGCATCAAAGTAAAACTGACAAGTGGTTTAATCTCATACCTTCCGAAGTAACAGCCATACGTCAGCTAGAAAAAAAAAGATAAAAAGTCTCTGCATCAAGAGTGGACAAAGAACAGGTATAGTACAGATGGAACAGATTCAGTACATTTCAAAATCAGAAGAAGTGGAACTTGTTAACAACAAATATAAGGCTGTAGACCTCACACCCATCACCAAAAACTTTGCAAGCATTGACAGATTACTTAAGAACTTAGAAAAGAACAGTTTAATCACTTTTGAGGACTTTCAATACACATTTGTTCCTTCTCAGAGTCTTGGGAATTTTTTTGGCATCCCAAAAATGCACAAGGATGCCAATGACCATCCTTTGAGGCACACTGTCAAATAAAAGAACAAAATCCAAAAAAAGCCCGTCTTTGTTGATGCACTGCTGAACCCATTGGTAAAGAATGCACCTTTCTATTTAAGAGACTACTGGGCATTTTTACAAAAACTTTTTTACATTCACCAACAAGTGCAGATAAAATGCTTGTGACGTTAGATATAGTCTCTTTATACAAATGTCCCACACATACAAGGATTGGAATATGTAAAATCTTTTCTTCAAGAGTCTTCTGCTTTCCCCATTACAAAAACAGACACTATTTGTGTGCTAATCACCACTGTACTTGAAGGGAATTGTTTCCATTTTAACGGGGTTATTTACCAGCAAATAAAGGGTATTGCAATGGGCACCAAAATGGCCCCAGCTTTAACCACTCTCATAGCGAGTGCATTGGAAGCTCACACTCTCATCCACTTGCTTGGGTTTAAGAAAATTAGTCTGTACAAATGTTACACTGATGATTGTTTGTATGGCAAAGTACACAACAAGAATATGATTGCTTCATTCCATCACTGTCTGACAGTATTCCTTTTCTCAACTTTAAACTTTCAAGTTACTGCTCAGTAGTGCAGTTTGTTGATACAGAAATTACACTGGATACTAATACTTTTTCATGAAAGTTCATTTAACGCAAAAAGACTTACCAGAATAATTACTTAGACTTCAACAGCCAGCATCCTTTTTCTTATGAAAAAGAATACAGCCAGAGAAAAAGTCATTAGATATTCCAGGATTATAAGTCAGGATGACTGGTTCCTTAAAGAAAGCCACTTAAGTTTCCTTTTTGCTAATAGACATTACCCTATGGATTTGATTAATTACATTTTTACTGAGGTCAATGAATCATGGCAGTCCCAATTTTTGACCAATACGGATTACCACAAACACCCAACCAAAATGTTTCTTTGTCCCAAACCCCTACTACAACTAATCAGAATTCTGGCTGGTATCAAACCCCCCTCAAAGCCAATCAGAACCACAGTTTTGACTGAACCCTCAGCTTTCCACTACCCATTTGCTCAGACCACAAGGAACATCATTTTAAAGAACTGGGACATTATTTCAAATGGCAGGTATAATGCTACTATTTTTGGACCTATACCTGCTTTTTCATATAAAAAAACAAAGTCCTTGCAAGCATCTTTTTTTTAAGGTAGAGTTCCGAAGACTGTATGACTGTCATAGTTCAAATGTAGTTTATCCAGGGGTCTGTGTAACTTGTGGCAATTTCTATATTGATAAAACTATACAAAAACTTTCAAGCCATATTAAGGAGCATTGCACAGCTATACATAATGCTGACAATAGAAACGTTTTACGTAAACATTTTATTTACTTTACATTTGTTTACCAGGAAAGTCCAACTGGATTTCCTTTTTCAATGGAAGCCCAGGGAGAAAAGCTCCAGAAATAACGTACATAGTAACAATGGTAACACAATAGGTACATAGTAATAGAACACATTCATAGTAACAGAAATTATAAAAGACAGTAGATGAGTAAGCAGATGCATTTAGGTCAGCAGGTGTAGAGTTTATAATAAATATTTACACAGAATTATGTGCAGTCAACATAATGCTTTTCACAGTAGTCAAGTACAATTGGCAAGATGGGTTAGTAGCGAGTTTCAGCTGCAGGGACAGAGTCAGGAATTTGCAAGGTAGGTTTTTATGAGTTTTTTTAAACTGTACTGTTTAAGTATTGGCCACTAGTGAGTTTGGTAGGCCATTCCACAGTTTGGAGGTGTAGTTGGAGAAAAGGGATTCACCAGCTGAGTTTTTAGCTTTACTGACCTGTAGAAGTAGTTTATTGCTAGAGTGGAGGGGTCTTTAGGAGGAGTAGGGTTATATGATCTCTTTAAGAGCTGGGGTATTTTCTGGGTGATGGAGTATTTTATATGCAAAGATTAGTTGATTAAAGTGAAGGAGGTGAGGGACTTCAAGCCACTCGAGCTGTCTGAGGGATAAACAGCAATGTGACTTGTAAGATGCATTGGTGGCAAATTTTGAGATTTTATTATAACAGGCTTCAAGTTTGGCAAGGTCGGTTTTTCGGAGGTTGGTTAAAACTGGGGATACATACAAGAGTGTTGATAACAGGTTTGTTCTGGCAATAGTGACTTTTGTACTGTTTGTTAGAAATGTGTTATTTCCACACAGGAGGCCAAGTTTCTTGTAGACTTTTTTTGATGGTTTGGGCTATATGGAGATCAATGAACTGAACTATGAAAATAAAAAAACGATCACAGCCACGAGTAAAATAAAACACTGTTTAATAGGAAAAAACGACTAAGCGCTTTCATCTTACTTTACATAGGCTTCTTCAGAGTCTGTTTGAACAAACCACTTACTCCACTTAAAAAAAAAACATTCAATGAATCACATGCAGCCAATCCAAACTTTCCCCCAATGATTATTTAAAAAAACCATGTCAAATTACAATAGACAATAAAAATTAGTTTTTTTAATGTTATCTGAAATTCAAACCGCAATTTTAATAAACTCTTTTTACACAACCCTTCTTGCCCTGTTATGGTAACTAACTTATTATTCCAATTTTGGAAACCTAAATTTGATTAGCCCTCTGTTTTAGGAACGGTACCAGTGAAATTGTGTCATTGAAACCAGGAAGTGTGGTGGCATTCAGCCTGAACTGCCATTTTGCCTCTCTTACCTCCACTTCCAGATTAGCATCACCTTCCCTTTCATTCTTCAGCACCCTATCAATTACATAAAAGATGAACCTCCTGAAATTTAAATATCTGGTGCTGTGAATGTAGAGTGTTGTGTAAATCCTTATTTTTGATGGACCTAATGTGCTCCCCTATCCCGTCCCTCAGCCTTGTTTTCGATAGATTGAAAATCTTTTGAAATGACAAGAACTACTCATTTTTAACGATTGATGTAGTTATATTCTGAGATTCCTCACACAGAGGGCCTAGAGATGATTTAGGAAAGTTTAATGAAAAGCAACAGGGTGAATAAGGATAAGATAGTGTTTCTCACAGAAATGATGGAGATGGTCCTTAAAAATAATTTTGTAGGTTTTGAAGGTGAATTATTCCATCAAGTATCAGGTGTAGCAATGGGTGCAAAATGTGCCCCAGTTTAATCGAACCTTGTATTACTTGAATGGGAAAGGAAGTTCACTTTCCAATCACCGTATATCAACAGAATTAAGTGCTATAATCGATTTTTAGAGGATATACTCATCCTGTGAGAAAGGAATGAGAAGGAGGCGGAGGTTTTTGTGGAATATTTAAAATTCCACTACCACTTTCTTTAGATTTACAAGAAAAAGGAAAGGGGAAGAAATATAATTTTTACATATATGCTCGACAAAATACAATGAGATGGAGGAACTTAATGGTACTACCTTTAGGACACAAACGTACTCGACACTTTGGTCCATTTCAACAGACATAGCTAGGAAATAGGAAGATTAGATTAGTATTTTTCTGTATTGAAGTCAGAACTTTTCTACTGTATTACATTAAGCATTTGTCTGTGACTTCTGATCTCTTGACTAGCACTGTATAGTAAGACATATGTTTTTATTATTAACTATTTTAAACCTTTTTATTGTGGCTTGTTTTGTGTAGAGATAATTTAAGCTCTAGAGTACACTGCATGTATATAGTGATACTGTCCAAGTCACTCAAATAAGCTTTGTTGTTCAGTCACACTTACCATTTGGATAATATTGCACAGTAATAATTGGACACCCTTTCTTAAGGGCCTTTTTAGTAGCTGATATCAGTGGGTGGTGGCAGCTGGTACTACCTTTTAGACTGGGTAGAAAGGGGGCACAGCTGGAGAATCTGCGCCAGCCTTCCCCAGGAATGTCTGTGTGGTTGTATACAACTCGTCTCAAAGTGTGTGTCAGCTACCTGGGCAGGGACACGAAGCACTGGTTGGACAGAGAGGGTGCTGGAGATTTTAGCTTGCCCACTAGGCTGAGATCTGGACCCTATAGCTGTGTCAGTGGGGAGTCTTATTGGAGATCTGGAGAGAAAGGGAGAAACCAGCCCCAGACTGACTGGGGTCTTCGTGTGCTCTTAAGGGAAATTGTAATTTACTGTGTGTGTATTTATTATCCTGCCCTATGTGGACGCCCCTCACTGGTGTTAGGAGTGAGGATTGAGGCTGCTTGATTGCTGGACCAGTGCACGGACGTCACAAGAACACGGACGAGTTTGCCGTGATTGACCATGTCAAAGGCCTTGGACAGGTCAAGGAATATGGCTGACACAAATTGGCCATTATTTCTGTGCTGGTTAACTTTGTTTGTAAAGGACAGTAGGGCTGCTGTGGTACTGTGTGAGGGATAAAAATTATGTTTGGTATGAGATAGAAGATTATGTGCAAGGAGGTAACCCATGAGTTGAATGTGTACAACCCTTTCAAGGATTTTAGATAGGGGGAAAGAATGCCAATAGGGCGATAGCTAGTTCACAAGAGCTACCTCTTAGCAGGGACATATGCTTCTGTTATCGATATGTTTATGACTATGGCTATTGGGTATGAGACAGCTTCTACTGCAATTCACAGATTTTCAACAGGGAGATTACCGGTGGCTAAGGTAGTTGGTTTTATTTTTTTCAGTAATTTTTTGATGTTATGAATGGGGACTGGCATAAACTAGTTTGCAGTATTTTGTAGGTGTGTATTATGGTTTATGATAGGAGGGGTAGGGTTGGAGCTAGTCTGGTTGTTTATTTTCAGAGTTGTTAAGTCTTTTTGGAGTGGGTGTAGTTGTTTTACCTAGTTGCAATAAATTCTTAATGGTAGCCCAGAACGTTTGTGGATTATTTTGATCTTTGGTCTGGATATTGTGGTAGTAATTGCATTTACCTAATTTAACTAGTCTTTTTGCTTTATTTCGAAGTTCAAGGAAAGTTTGGTAGTGTTGGATTTGTTCTTGTGGAACTGTACCCATACCTCATCTCTGGCTTTGAGTAGGGATCTGCATTTTCTGGTTAGCCAGGGTGCATAATTAGATTTGACTCTAATGTTTCTAGATGGTGCATGGTAGTTCAGTATCTCTAGGAAGGTGGTGTTGAAGGAGAGTACAACCTCGTCCAAGGGCAGGTATTTCAGATGTTCCCAATAACAATTTTTTTGGGCAGAGAAGAAAAATTGTTTCTAATTATATGGAAGGAGGTTTGATGGGTGCGGTCTCTTAGAAGGAAAAAGTTGGGTTGTGGCTGCTCAAGCTGTCTGGGAGGCAGCCTGAGTAAGATGATAGGAAGGGATTATTAACTAGAATCCAGTTGAATATGGCTTGACATTTAGAGGTTTTATCATTCCTAGTTGGAGATGTGATGAGTTGGGCAAAGCCATAAAGGTTAATATGTGTTGTAGGATTTGGAGGGGAACAAAGGAGCCAAACAATATTAAAGTCATCCATGAGGATGGTTTCTTGTGGGAGAAACTTGAAAGACCTCTGAAGCAGGTTTTCAAGTGATGCAATATTGTTGCATGGTGGGATGCATCCACCTATGATATTGAGGTATTTGTTGGCTTTAACAGTTAATTTAGCAAAAATTAATTCAGCATTTGCAAAGTCAGAGATGAGGAGGTCAAGTGTCAGGTGGTCTTTATACAAGATTGCTACACCACACTTTGTTTATCCTACCTTTTTTCTTTTACTTCTATCCATTTAGCATCTTTATGTTCCACAGGATCTTCATAAATACTTCTTCAAAATGCATCTATTTCTTTTTTTGGTGGTTTTTCAATTCCTTTTACCTTGTTTCCCAGTTCACTATAAAACCTTCTGGGTCATCAATAAATTGCTTATTTTGTACTTTTCCTTTATATTTACCTGTGCATATTCTAAGTTTTTCTGCCTATGCTGATATATTTAGCTTATTTGTGATGGATCAGGATTTATCATAGGTTCATACTAGGCTATCTGCCCTAGGGCATTTATAAGCCTAGCCAGAATGTGTTTGGCTTTCGCCACCCATTTTAAATGTATTTTGCTATGCCCTTTTTCGAGGTTAGTATACTGTGCCTCTGTCTAACAGTGACACAGAAGTGATACCCGGGGTAAACCTACGATCTCCCATCCACTCTCATCAAGATTCCTCTTGAAGAGAGTCAATGAGGGACACTGCCTAACCTGGACTGGGATTTTATTCCAGAGTGAAGGGAGCCTCTGGTTTATGAATCTGTCCCTCCAGCATGTCCTATTTATTTCAGTGCTGAGGTTCAAGTCTCTCGAGCCCGTAGCTCGATGGGATTTGGATTTTCTGAGGTGCAGCATGTCCCTTAATTCCGGGTTGGACATGGCTTTATACGTCAGGCACAGACCGCCTCTGAACAGGCGGTATGCCACTGAGTAGAGCTGGAGTTTCTTTAACCGGGCAGCATATAGCATCTGTTTGAGCCCTTTGATCCTCTTGGTGAGGTCCTTTTGGGGTCTTTCCAGTTGCTGCAGGTGTCTGGTAAGGTACATCCCAAAAGGGGTATTGTACTCAATTATGGGCCTGATGAGTAAAGAGGCACGATGACCTCCCCTGATCTAGATGTGAATCCCTTCATGATTAGGTGGGCTATATAAAATGTTTTTCTAACCACTTTGGCCACGTGGTTGTCAAATGAGAGATTGCTATCAACTTGGGTCCCCAGGTCCCTAATTACTTCTTCTGTACTTAATGGATTACCACCTATGTGGTAATTTGTGGGCACTTTGTTTTTGCCAAAGGGAATGACTATACACTTTTTGGCATTTAGCTTGAGGTCATGGCCAGTTGTCTGTTTCTATGAGGCCCTTTTGGAGGATGCTTGTGTCGGCTGGAGAGTCTATTATGGCACCCAGTTTGCAGTCATCTGCGAACTTGGTCAGCCACAGTCCTTCCGTGTTATCATGCACTGTTATAATACTGTGCATTGCTTTTATCATGTCTATCTTTCCAAGTATTTTTGTTAATCTATTCTGTACTCTAACAGTGACACTTTCCTGTCTTAATTGCTTTATAGTTTTCTCTATTCAATATTTCCCTGATGGTATTCGATTTCTCCCCTTCCTTTCCCTTACTACCCTTTGTTCCTGTGGAAGAATGTTATCAGTTATTAATTTAGCAGCACAGTAATATATCCTGTTGGCTTCTGTTATATCGCACAGATCTATCTGGACAGTCCTAATTACTGTGCTCATTTGTTTTATCAAACTTCTAACTTTTTGGGTTTCATTGAACTTCTGCTGTCTATTTCTTTCATTGATCTTAATATGTTTACATCCATTAAATCAAGCAACTCTTTTTAGCTCATTTTCTTCTAAACTGAGGGCACATTTTTGTGCTCCATTTCCTGTGGGCATCCTATAGAAAGTTCTATAGAATCTTCTTGTGGGGCACACACTTAATTTAATCCGTTGCTCTGTCATATGGAAACTCACTGGCCTATCACTCCTCAACATTGACTGTGTCAGAGTTGCCACAGTTTCCTGTTCCTTCCCTTGCTGTCCAGCTTCAAATGAATATTTATACCTGTTTTCTGTGAAAGGCTCCAAAATATCTTCATATGGCAAGTGACATGTTCCTTCCCATTCCGCTGGTTTCTCCTTAATTTGGATGTTCATTGCTCTACCCTGCTCTGTAGTGTTTTCTTAGTTAGAATCTCTACATTGAATCCTTCACTTTGCAGGTACTCCATAACCTCAGCTTCTATAAATTCTCCATTACTGATCTTTTCTATTTTTCTTCTGTCTTCTTATTTTTTTGAATTTTAAAGTTCTCCGTGTCTGGATTTCTTTGTCTGTATTTCTCTTCAAATATCTTTGGTGCTGCTCTTTTTTTTATTGATTAGTTTTGCTTTCTCCTTTGCATAATATACCATATTAAATCTCTTACTTTCCCCATGTCCATATTTCTTCCTCAGATGGCTCCTGATCTTCCTGTTTCTCCTTACTTTGGGGATCATTCCATCGTGCTATGATGTAATCTGTGTTAGACCTCCTACACCAAATCTTTCATTTTGCAGGCATTCTATAACATCAACTTCAACTTTACTAATCTTCTATAATACTTATTTGTGATATTTTTTATTGGGAAATGTTCCATATCTGGATGCCTTTGCCTGTATTTCTCTTCGAATTTCTTTGGGGGCTGCCTTTTTTGTATTGATTAATTTGGCATTTGACTTTGCATAGGTACTGCATCATATCAAATCTCTTTCCCATAGCCATATTTCTTTTTTTTACAAGTCTCAAAAATCTCTAGGTTTTGTTTCTATTTTTGTACTTCCCCAATCAGATGATTATTTTTCCAAACAGATCAGAATTTGTTGGTCTATATAATTTTTTTCACAAATCTGTTGTATTAATGAACACAAATTTTTATTTGATGCTTTCGACAGTTTCTCCTGTGGAAGTATTTTTCTTCTCCAATTCTCTGAATCTTTTTCTACATCTTGTTTCTGGAAATTCTGGCCTTTTTGCATAACAGTAACAATACATAATTTCTTTCTCATTCTCAACAGTCCAATCTATCGTCTTTATGGCTCTTCTTTTGTCCATCAGTTTTTTTGTGGACAGCTACTTCCTTCTACCCTGGGCCTAGCCCCAATGTAGGAATGTTTCCATATTTTGAGGATTCTAGAGTGATTTTTTTCCAGTCCTGGCACCAGTGCACCTATGAGGACTGGGCCCTTTTTTATCCAGAGTCTTGTGCACCCAGCTATCTTTAATTTTTTATCTAATTATATCCATATAAAATACAGTCTATGTATCAGTGTCATCTTAGTGAGATTTTGTGAAAATCAGGGTCCACCTCATGAAGGTGCTAGACTTGAGGATGAATTCAATTTCAGCAATAATACTCTCCTTTGCTTGCTGTCATACCTCCATTTGGACCCAACAAATCTCACCAAGATGACACTGATATGTTTTCCGTTCTTTTTAATTTCTCCAAGTCTTTTGGGTTTCTAATACCATGACGGGAATGGACCCCATTCCCAAGTCAAAGTACGATTAAAGTTCATGAAATTAGTATTGCTTCAATCTTTGATGTCAGCCAGAAGTGCTCTTCGCAGCACCAGCAATGTGCCCAGTAATGACTCCTTCTGCAATTTGTACGGGGTTAGATGTATTGGTAACATATCTAAATACGACAGCAGATTCTTTTTTACAAGACCTGTTGCTCCTACTACTATTGGAACTGTCTGGGTATCTTTCTTCCACACTGCTCTCGTTTCTGCCTGCAAATCCTGATTTTTTTTATGTTGGTGTCTCTCTGTACACAAGACACTGTAGCCACTGGGTGTGACGATTTCAATGCTACTTTTGTCTTCTTTTCATGGACCACTATATCCAGTTTTATAGCATCTGTCTTTTAAACTGTTGGTAATGGGCGATTCCATGTGATGTACAATCATTTATTATCTATGATGCTTTGTGGCTCATGTTTCCAGTGTTTTTTAGCACTTCAATACCATAATGTTTGCACAATCCCCAGTGCAAGTCTTACCACATGTATGCCTTTCAGTATACACTCCTTCTGCCATTAGTATGTCAACCAGAAACGAGCTGCACAACTGTTTCCAATTCTGTTTTACAAAACCTGCATTTTTCTGTTTCTCCCACATGTTCAATTGACTTTGTAAACTACCATGTACATAGCTAACTTGAGCTGCCAATATTAAGCTTTCATCTCTTGGTTTGAATTTGCCTCTCCTTAACCATTCCTGTGTTCAACCCCGATCAACATAAGGTTCTTCCAGAAATTTTCTATACTTGCAACTATCTTTATGCATTTTCCACATTTCTGGCTTTCTCATCTGGTCCTTCACCTTATATTCTTTCTTTTGTTGTTTTGGCACATTCAGTTGCTGCCTGATTTTTATCTACTTCTGGTTTGAATTCCATTCCTGCTGGACACTGACAGGTTATCTGCTAGATTAAGCAGCGAAGTCATCCAAGATTTATTCTCATGTTTCAAAACTTTCACTACGTTTGGGTCTTGAGGTCAGCAGATATATGTGCAGTCCCACGACTGCAGATCTATACATATCATCAATTTCAAGGCGGCCCATCCCACCTTTGGAAAGGGGAATATATAATCTTGGTATGCACAGATTTTTATAAATCATTTGGTGAGCATGAAGCACCCTTCTGTTTTTCCTTTCTAATCTATCCAACACGTTTTAGGACCAATTACTCCAAAATTGTAAGTTAGGACAGAAGTCAAAAAACCAAACTGGTTTATAGTCTGAATGTTGTTCCTAGAGTTCAGTGCAGTTTTCAGGATTAATAAAGTCTCCTAAAGTATTCTTTAATAAGTTTCATTCGCATATGTTCATGCTTATTGGTGATCCTTTACCAGTTCCAAAATATTTACACACTTCCTCTTGCTCAAGTTCTTTTATATCACATTCTTATCCCAAACTGATGTTTTCTTGGTGCTGCAGTTTTCCTGCTTTAAAGGTTGCTTTTGCACATGACCAAATGACAGTCTTATATCATCTGAAAAAGTTTTGAAAACTTGCAGCTGTGCTTTCAGCTCCTCATCCGATGAGCTATACAATTTTAAAATCAACAAAGAGAAGATGAAAAGTAGTTATACTTTGTCTTCTAGGAGCCAAATTATACCCGTAGCCTAAGCTGTTAAGTAGACAGCTTAATGGGTTAAGCGCAAGATAGAATAGAGGTGGTGACAGAGTCACCGTGGAATATCCCCCTTTAAATTTGTATCCCTGGGATAATTTGTCCCCTTATAACGGCTTAATTGCAAAGCAATCTGCCACTGTAATGTAATTGATCAGTGCAGAGTGCATCTTATACATTTTTAAGCACTCTTATCTATGAATGTAGGATACTATCAAATGTTTTTGTGGTTAATCCATGCCATACTTACATTCTTCCCCTTTTTACAGTTCTCCACTATGATTTTAACAATATATGATCCTTTGTTCCATATTACTTTCTTTTATTGCCCTTTTGTTCTTTTGCCATAATTGAATTTTCTTCTAAATAACTAAACACTATCAGCATCAATTCCATTTTATAGTTTATATGTAGTCAGAAGACAAATTATAGGTCTATAATTTTTAGGGTAGTTTGCAGGTTCACTCAAGTAGGAGCATTATGTTTTCTGTTCTTAGCCAGGCCGGTATCTGTTTGGGGTGCCCAGATAAATAGATTTTACTCATGACTACATCTTCCTGCAAAGATGTTAATACTTTTAACCAGATGTTAGGTCCTGCATCTGGGCCTGGGGTTTTCCTTAACTTTGTTTCAGTCGCCATGGCTGTTATTTCATCCCATTTGATATCCTGTGCCTTTAAATGTCTTATTTTTTCTTTTACTTCTATCCATTTAGCATCTTTGTCATGTTCCACAGGATCTTCACAAATTCTTCTCCAAAATATATCAATTTCTTCTTTTTTCCCCATCTATATGGGTTTGAAAATGACCCATGAGGATTAATAATTAACATATTAACAAAAACTAAATAAGTGATAAGAAAGGTTTCAGCATTCATGTATAAAGACTAACTGAAGAGCATATAGAAACAATAGATTGCACTACAAATTCAGTGCAAATAAGAAACTTGACAGCAGTAGCTTAACTGATTGTAAATGAATTACCACTTGGTAGCTTATTATAGAATAGCAACAGTATTTGACTATTGTTTTTCATAAAAACAAAATCAAGTAGTAGTATGAAATAATTATATTTTTTAATGTATGCTTTGTAGTAGTATCCATAATATTGCATGTATTCATTCTTGGAGACACACCTTCCCCAAATGAGTGTCACGGGAACACCAGCGTCTATCCCGGTCCTCAGTGCAGTGGAAGCAAGGCTTTGAAAGTAATCCTGGACATAGTGCTCAATTCTTTGCTCAAGAATCTGGGATAAAGCTAAAAATAATGTGGGGGGGGGGGTCCAAAATCAATGACACTTACTCTAATTCACCCAGGAAGTTAGTAGAAAAACAGTTTTTGCATAAACATAGGTTCATACTAGGCTATCTGCCCTAGGGCATTTATAAGCCAAGCCAGAGTATGTTTGGCTTTCCCCACCCATTTTAAATTAATTTTGCTATGCCCTTTTTCGAGGTTAGTATACTGTGCCTCTGTCTAACAGTGACACAGAAGTGATACCCGGGGTAAACCTATGATCTCCCATCCACTCATCAAGATTCCTCTTGAAGAGAGTCAATGAGGGACTCTGCCTAACCTGGACTGGGATTTTATTCCATAGTGAAGGGAGCCTCTGGGTTATGAATCTGTCCCTCCAGCATGTCCTATTTATTTCAGTGCTGAGGTTCAAGTCTCGAGCGTGTAGCTCGATGGGATTTGGATTTTTTGAGGTGCAGCATGTCCCTTAATTCCGGGTTGGACATGGCCTTATACGTCAGGCACAGGTCACCTCTGAGCAGGCGGTATGCCACTGAGTAGAGCTGGAGTTTCTTTAACCGGGCAGCATATGGCATCTGTTTGAGCCCTTTGATCCTCTTGGTGAGGTACTTTTGGGGTCTTTCCAGTTGCTGCAGGTGTTTGGTAAGGTACATCCCAAAAGGGGCATTGTACTCGATTATGGATTATGGGCCTGATGAGGGATGAGTAGAGAGGCACGATGACCTCCCCTAATCTAGATGTGAATCCCTTCATGATTAGGTGGGCAATATAAAATGTTTTTCTAACCACTTTGGCCACGTGGTTGTCAAATGAGAGATTGCTATCAACTTGGGTCCCCAGGTCCCTAATGACTTCTTCTGTACTTAATGGATTACCACATATGTGGTAATTTGTGCGCACTTTGTTTTTGCCAAAGGGGATGACTATACACTTTTTGGCGTTTAGCTTGAGGCCATGGCTCTGGCACCAGTTGTCTGTTTCTATGAGGCCCTTTTGGAGGATGCTTGTGTCGGCTGGAGAGTCTATTATGGTGCCCAGTTTGCAGTCATCTGCCAACTTCGTCAGCCACAGTCCTTCCGTGTTGGCCTGTACCTCAGATACTAAACAAGAGAGGTCCCAGGGCTGAGCCTTGTGGGGATGCAACTTGTAACTGGTTTGGGGTCTGACATGGCTCCAGCAATTCTAACCATGTGGGTTCTGTCCTTGAGCCAGTTTGCAACCCATCTAGTGACATAGGAGTTTATATTTAAGCTGGTGAGCTTATCTATAATGCCTGAGTGGGGTATTGTATCGAAGGCTTTTGCGAGGTCCAGATAGGCTGTGTGGACCACCTTCCCTTCACAATGGCCTTGGTGACTGTTTCAAAGAAGTCAACCAGGTTTAAGAGGCAGGATCTGCCCTTAAAGCCAAACTGGGTAGGATCCAGTGTCTGTAGGTCCCCAATATCTTTATTTATGAGGTCCATGATGATCCTTTCCATAGCTTTGCAGACCAAGCTAGTCAGGCTTATGGGGCGATAGTTTCCAGGGTCCCGTTGAGGCACCACCTTTGTGGAGAGGGACCACTGTTGCTGTACGCCACTCTTTGGGTACATATCCTGTAGTAAGGCTGAGATTGAACAGTAGTTTTATGTTTGGGTTTAGCTCTTCTTGGAGTTCATGTAGGACGCAGCCTGGGACACCATCTGGTCCCATTGATGCTGTGTTTTTGCTTTGGAGAGGGCGGCTCCCACCTGAACATCTGAGATGTCGGGGCAGCACTCTGCTGGGATAGATATTTGCCCTTCTGGTGGGAGGGGAGAAGTTTGCGCTGAACCTGTCAGCTAGGATGTTGGCAATGTCTGTGGGTTCAGTGTATTTTTGTCATTTTGGACTAATTCTGAGCATATCTGGGAATTCCCACCCAGGTTCCTAACATAACTAAAGAAAGCCTTGTGATTATCTTTAGTGTCCTGTGCAATTTTTCTCTCGAAGCTGGCCTTTGACGATTTTATGAGTGCCCTTAGTTTTTTGCTAATACTGATCAGAGATGCCTTCCCTTTTTGGGATTTTGCTCTATCATGTAGTAGCTTCCTCCTTCTATTGTATAGTTTGTTTATGGCTGGGGTCCACCAGACAGGTCGTCTGCCTTTGGAGGATTGGGTCTTGGTTTTATTTGGGATTGCATGATCCATGCATTCCTGAAGGTGTTCATAGAATGCATTTATAAAGGATTCTGTGGTCTGGGCTGTATTTTCTACAGGCCCGGGAGCATAGAGTCCCCATGTTGGTGATGATCAGGTCCAGTATGTTTTCCCCTCTTGTGGGAGTGGTAACAAGTTGTTCCATAGCATTTGAGTTTATGAATTCTAGGAACCTTTGGGCAAGGGTGTTGGAGCTAGAGTAATGCTCCCAATCTATGTTTGGGTAGTTGAAGTCGCCCAATATAATGGTGTTTGGAGAGACCTTCATATTTTCCAGTGTTCTCAGGAAGGCCGAGTGGGGTTCCTGGGTTTGGGAGGGTGGTCTGTAGCACGCTATAAACTGGAAGGCAGTTTTACCCACTGTTAGTTGCACATGGATAGTCTCTGATGCTTTGTGCTTTGCCTCCAACCTGGAGGTGTGGGTATCTTTGATGAATATCGATACTCCCCCTCCTTTTGTGGTTCAGTCCAAGTTTTGGGGCCGAAAAGCATGATATGAGGTATAACCTGGTAGTGCTGAGGTGCTCTCGTGAGTCCTGAACCAGGTTTCTGTTACTGCACAGATATCGATGTTCTCCATGCTAAGGAGAGTTTCGAGTGCGTGCATCTTGAGGTTTAGACTTCTAGCATTGAGTAGCATTACTCTTAGTTTCTTATCCCTTGTGATACCTGTGGAGGTGGGTTTGTCTTTTGAGCCTTGCCTAAAAAAGGCACTATGGGGGTAGCAAGAGCCTTTGCCAATATCCAAAAGCCCAGGGGTGACAGGTGCAAGCCGTCCCTAGCAAAGCATCGTGGCTTGTCGTGCATATCATCCCAAGCTGACAGGCATTGGATCCCCTTTGAATGACACCAATACTTAAGCCAGTTGTTGAAATTGATCATCTTGTCTTCATATTGTGGCATCATTCTTGGTGAGGGTAAGATGCTACTCAAGGTCAGGGTCATACCAGCCTGGGCTACATGCTCAGAGAGCTCCTCTAGGTCTCTTTTCATGTAGTCCAGGGAGGTACGCCTCAGGTCATTCACACCAGCATGGACAATGACTGAGTCATATTTGTACTTGCCTTGGAGTGACCTGAGTGCTTGTGTTATGTGGCGGATCCTAGCGCCAGACAGGCTGCTCACCGTGACCTTCTCCTTGTTCAGCCTGGTGAGCGGGACGTCAGTGTGCCTGACGATAGAGTCACCTATTACAAGTGTATCAGGTGTCTTGTTTAGCCTTAAGGGCTGTGACTGTTCGGCACACTGGCTTTGTGAGATATGTGTTGCACGTGTTTTGTTTTGGGGTAGCGGTTGCTTGGGTGTCTGCTTTGGAGGTCTCTGCTGCTTAGGCAGATCTTTATTTAGTGCCTCGCAGTATGTTTTTGTGTGATTATGTGTTTGGTTTGCTGTCGTGGTAGGTCTATGTGAGACTGGAATTGTAGTGAGTGTGGTTTCCTTCTCCTCCTGACTGGTTATGCCAGTACTGAGTTGAGAGAGCTTAGCCTCCAGTTTGGCTATATGGTTGCATCTCTCACATGTGTTGGAATTTGTTGGGAGGAGGAGAGGGTTGTCTGTGTACATGAGGCAGTTGTAACATTGCCTCAAGATTCCCATATTCACCAGCTGGACCGGAGAGGAGATTGACAACTGACCTTTGAACATGCTAGAATAATATTGGGAATTCCTTTATAATTGAAAACAAGGGCCAATGGGGAGCGAGGGTGTAGTGCTTTTAATTTTTAGTGCTGACTTATAATTGCTTTAATGAGCAAGTGCCAGGTAACAAGTGCAATGTGTTACAGGTAACTTAAATGCAAAAACGACAAACAGTAACTTTCTTTCAAGCGAAGCAAGGAAATAAGTACAGTAAGCAATGCTGATATCACTAGGGATCCACAGAAGCGCTGAGAAGCCGCGTTTTAGGTGGAATTAGCGTTCCAGGGAATGCATTTTCTGATCTCTGGCATTGCTAACAGACTGTACAGTAATGCACCAGAAAAATCCAAAGTTTTATGAGGGGCAAGTCAAAAATAGGAAGCAAACTTGGGGGGGGGGTGCTGAGAGCTATGATCCTGGATAGGATAGCAGTTCATCACAAAGCACATGCATACATTCACACACCACATGTACACCTGCAAGCAGTTTAAGGAATATTTTTGCAGAGGTTTAGACCTGCATGGTGCTACACATGGATGCTGTGTCAGTCCAGGCCTTGACCCCTACTGTCTGACACTCAGCAAATCACTTAACCAGACATTGCTGACAAGTAGCACATGAAATTGGTCTGTGAGTCCATGAAGCTCACAACATGAACAAATATTTTTCTATGTCTGACAGTTGGTAAGTCACTAAGAAGCGGTTTCTTATAATCAGGGCTAGAGTCCCTCAGTCACCATTAGCCTGTTGTAGAACTCTGAACAAGTCAGACAATACTCTAAAGCAGTACAGAAAATGGGCTACGTCCTCAATAGACTCCTGGGCCACATACCCAGTAATTACATACAAACTTATAATTCAACTGCAGTTATATGTTCGTAATTTGAACTGAAACTGGAGTGGCCATTAAAAATCAACACTGATGCAGCGATAGGGTTACCACCTGTCCCACTTTGCAAGGGGCAGTCCCTCTTTGGGCAGTTGTGTCCTGCAAAAAAAATTGAGAAAATGGCAAACGTCCTGAGATTTTAGGACAAAATCATTGCCTATATTTTATGTAATAGTTGAATAAAACAGTTATTCTGTATCTGAAACACCTAAATGTTATAAGAAACAGAATAAGCAACTAAAATGCTACAAGTATAAGCTTTTATTTAGGCAAAAAAGTTCTGTCTGTGGTACTGGCCGTGGGTATGTTTCGCCCTGCAAAATCAGACATTTGTACCACAAATGTCCCACTTTGTGCATTTGAAAAGGTGGCAATCCTACACAGCGAGGGCATGAAGACACTGAAGAAAAGGAACCCCAAGCAAGACCCAAACTGATTTGCCACTGTGTTCACCTAGACATAGTAACATAGCTCTCAACGATCCCAGATTTTGACTCAGATTCTCAGTCCCTCTTAATTGCCCCTAAAAAACATTAACTTTTGAAAAGGTGGTCAATTACATTCAAGAATAACAAAAATTAGTTAAGCGTCCCAGATTATTTCTGGATTTGTCCCTGGTTTTAGACGACAGTACAAGTCATAACCTTTTGGCATAAAAAAATAACCCTATCTGGACAATAAAGCCAAAAATAACTGGGAGTGGGGGGGGGAGAGGGCACCAAAAAGGAACACTTTTTTTGTCAAATATTACTCTTATAAACTTAGCAATTTATTTGCGTTAGAATGATTTTTCCCCTGAAGGGTTTATCCTTCAACAATTAGCAATAAATAAATAAATAAATAAATTATGAAGAACAATCCCAAAAATATGAGGCAAAAAATCTGGAGAGTTAAAAGCTATGCTTAGTTAGTTTTAATTAAAATCAACATTAATTTCCAAAATTATGTCAAGAACTTACGGGTGAGTTAAAATACAAACTGAAGACAGTCACGTCATTGGTAGCATACTTACAGTCCACTCACCGGCTTTTGTTTGCGTCTTTCGGCTTTTTTCCCGGGTAGGGGTCGCCACAGCGGAACTCCGGTCCGCTAATGATTGGCAGTAGAGTTTTACGTGCTGGCTTGCCGGGCCTAACGCACAACCTTCAACACGCTCTGAGAGTCGAACAGGCAACGTCTAACTGTGAGGCGACAACGCTACCGCAGCACCCCCAACGCAGTGTAGGACACACACACCAACTAGTGACTGCAAAAAACGTCTACTTGTAGTCCTCAAGTACATTGCGCAAACTTACTTCGTCTTTTCCTAAACGCTACCTAAAGCAGCGCAAATGTTTGTTACAGAACATTTTACATGCAACCAGCTTCTTTCACATCCACAAATGTCTGAAATGTAAACATCTCTTTCCGGAAATACGTTAAAACAGCACTTCCTAAAATGTGCGTTTATACAAACCTTATAGTACAATTGGGCATGCTTGCGTATACAGATCCATCCATTCATCCTCAACCCCTTTTCCCATTTTTGCACAAGGGGGTCGGGGGTGTCACTTCAACACTAATAATCATCTAGGACCAAGATTTATATCAGTGTATCACAGTAGTTCATCCATACTCGTACAGTGTCACACCTAGTGCCAGTCAGTCTACCTGATAGCATGTCTTTGCATTGGGGGGAATAAACCGGAGAATCCAAAGGAAACCCATTACACACGTGAATGAATTGCTGTCAAACTCTAGCAC
The DNA here is from genome assembly GCF_019279795.1 of Protopterus annectens. Lineage (NCBI taxonomy): Eukaryota > Metazoa > Chordata > Ceratodontiformes > Protopteridae > Protopterus > Protopterus annectens. Next base: position 1,655,331,835 of record NC_056741.1, on the reverse strand, counting down.
TGCCCATTAGTCCTATTTTTTAATAGTCTTTCTTCGCCATTGGCTGGTGCTCCGTGTCGTATTGCTTCAGTGGGCGTTCCATGTCTAGAATGTTCTGTCGGTGTATTTAAGAAAAGTGTTAGCTAATCGTTCAGCCTCATCAGATAGTTGTGGAGAAGAGGTGCTCTGTAACAGCAAGCAGCACTTTTATTGTATAGTTTATTACGCACACAGGTAATTTTTTAAGTACTTTTTTTTCCCTTATGTTAGTGGATTTTAGGACTGTAGAACTTTTAGTAGTACCCGGAAGTGTTTTATTTTATTGTTAGTTGAATTGCTAACTGGTGTAAAAAAAATCTGTATACGTTGAGAGAATATTCGTTAGTTATGTGTTTACTTTGTGGAGCTGCTACTGTATAGGATAGTTGAGAGAATACTCGTTATTTGTCAGCTTTTAAAGATTTGTCGTTTCTTTGCTTTGTGGAGTTTCATTCATTCAAAATGGAAACCGGCTTATTTGCCGCATAAGATGGCCGCGTATGTCAGCTTTAAGGCGGTACCCTACCTATCGTGCGATAGCATAGGGGGTAATAAAGCTGTATAATCTTTAGCTACTGGGATCCTTTAGTGGGTACCTTTTAGTTGTATAGACTTGTTAATTGCACTCCCAATTAACGCGAAATGTTGCTTAAAAGTTGGCGACCTGCAACACGTTATGGAGAGGTCGGTGTGATGCTGTAATAAGAGAAGATATTCTTGTAAATGTTTTGTGATGCTAGAAGGCCTTAATGGGGCGTTAGGGGGTGGGATGTATTTTTCTGAACATCCTGCACGGAGGGAAGAGGGGGGTCACGCATGGTTACAAAACCGGCTTTTTTGGGGGGGTACCTTGACCAGAGATTGTTGTAGCTTGTTAAATGTGAGGTGCTGAGTGAGGCAGGTTTTAGCTTCCTCGAATGATCAGGATTTTGCGGGAGTGCTTGGGTCTCCCGAAGTCTAATTGGCGCTCTTTCACTGTGACAAAGGTTATTCCTTGTTCGGAATACCGTTGTTAGGATAGAAATCTAGTTCTGCTTTTTGTTCGTGTCACTTTGGAGTGACATTAAGTTTAACCACGTGCTGTCTTTAGAGTAGCCCGTTTACAGGGGCTCTCAAATTTCGAAATGTCTTGGGGAACGTGTTGCCGCTGTCGGTCCTCCTTTGAGGTTTTGCGCCCTGTGACAACTGTTACTGGTAGCTATAGTGTGTAGTGGGCGTGATTATTTCTCGTAATACACTTACGTGTGATGACCGGCACTCGTGGCCGCTGCCACCCCACGTAACAAGTTGTACAAGCTTCCACGTCAGACTGCCTCGAAAGTAATTACGTCATCTCCACTTGTGTTCAGAGGAGGCCTACATTGACCCCTTGTGTTTCGTTAAGCTTTCACGTTGCATTGAATGCACTCTGTTCCTAACTCTACTGCTGTAGGTCCCATTACAGCTGGTGGCTTATAATTAACTGTTGTGCTGATTGTTCATGGAAGCTCCCTTCGTTTCGTTCTTGAGCACGCAGAATTACTAGGAGGAGGCATGCTGCGAGTATTTGGTCTGCACAAAGTGGCACTGCTGTAGGCAAACAAATCTAAATATCCTCGCCCTCTAAGGACATGGTGGTGAAGCACCTTAACTGTAATAGCACTTAGAATTTACTATCGGTTGAACATTCCTGGTTTTTGCTGCTTAACAGATTCCCTTGGGGTAACCTGCAAAGGAAGGACACTCACTATCTGTTAGCTTGAATTTACCCGAGATGAAAAATGCTGGTCTAAGGAGATGGGGTTTAGTGAAAGGAGTGAATGTGCTTCAACTTGCAGCATAACTAATAAAATGGGAAGTGATTAAGAGCAATAGGGTATAGTCTAACATATGTCCCACTTGTGAAGGACAGTCCCTCTTTGGGGAGTTGTCTTTCAAAAAAACTTAAACAATGTTTCTTGCACAAGTTGAGTTATACAACTATTAAGTACTGGCTGTGGATATTTTGTCCTGGAAAATCAGAAAATGTCCCAGTCAGACTGGTGACAACCCTACCGAGCATATTTTGAGATGGGGTAACCTCTTCAGAATGCCTCAAGTGGGCCATTGCTTTGCAGGGCTACATATAGGTTCATACTAGGCTATCTGCCAAGGGCATTTATAAGCCTAGCCCATAGTTATGTGGCTTTCGCCACCCCTTTAGTTTGAATTAAAACTATGCCTATCATTTTGCTGTGCCTCTGTCAAGCAGTGACACTGAAGTAATCCCTGGGGTATATCTCCCGTCCATTGGTCAAGATTCCTCTGAACAAGGCCAGCGAGGTGCTCTGCCTCACATGTACCAGGATTTTGTTCCACCGCATAGGGAGTCTGTGCGATGAATCTGTCCCTCCAGCACGTTCTATTTATAACCATGTCAAGGTTTAAGTCTCCTGCCCTTGTGGTTCTGAGGTATCTAGATTTTTTGAGGTGAAGCATATTCATCAAATCTGGGTTTGACACTGCCTTATATGTCAGGCACAGGTCACCTCTGAGCAAGCGGTATGAGACTGAATAGAGCTGGAGTTCTTTCAGTCGGGCAGCATAAGACACATTTTTGAGACCCTTCCTCCTTTTGGTGAAAAACTTTTGGGGCCTTTCAAGCTGCAGCAGGTGTCTGGTCAGATGCATTCCGAACGGGGCATTGTACTCAATCATAGGTCTAATGAGTGAGTACAGGGGGACGATGACCTCCCTTGATCTAGATGTGAATCCCTTCATGATCAGGTGGGCGATATATTTTCCTAACTACTTTAGCAACATGAATGTCAAACGAAAGGCTACTGTCAACCTGGGTCCCCAGATCCCTGATGACTTTCTCTGTGCTCAGTGGATTGCCACCTATATGGTAGCTAGGGGTAACCTTGTTTTTCCCGAAGGGTATGACTATGCATTTTTTGGCATTTAACTTCAGGCCATGGCTCTGGCACCAGTTATCCATTTCTGTGAGGCCCTTCTGGAGGATATCTGTGTCAGATGTGTTTTCGACTATGGCGCCCAGTTTGCAGTCATCTGCAAACTGTCAGCCATAACCCTCCTGTGTTTGCTTGTACTTCAGAAAAGTAGATGCCGAACAAGAGTGGACCCAGGACTGAGCCCTGTGGGACACCACTTGTGACAGGCTTTGAGTCTGACATGGCTCCAGCAACTCTGACCCTGTGTGTTCTGTCACTTAGCCAGTTTGCAACCCATCTTGTGATGTATGGGTTTACATTCAAGCTGAGTTTTTCGATGATACCTGAGTGGGGTATTGTCGAAGGCCTTTGCCAGGTCGAGGTAGGCTGTATGGACTGCCTTTCCCTCATAATGGCCTTGGTGACTGTCTCGAAAAAGTCAACCAAGTTTGAGGCAGGATCTGCCTTTGACACAGCCAAACTGGGTTGGATCCAAAGTCTGCAAGTTCCCTATGTCTTTATTTATGAGTTCCATTATGATCCTCTCCATGGCTTTGCAGATAAGGCTTGTCAAGCTAATGGGGTGGTAATTTCCAGGGTCTGTGGAGGCACCGCCCTTATGAAGTGGGACCACAGTCGCCGTGCACCACTCCTTGGGTACGTATCCTGAGGTGAGGCCAAGATTAAACAGCTGTCCTAACTGTGGGTTTAATTCCTCGTTGAGTTCGTGAAGCACACAGCCGGGGACACCATCTGGTCCCATGGATGCTGTGTTTTTTGCCTTGGTGAGGGCAGTTCTCACCTGGGCGTTGGAAGATGTTTGGGGGGCTACAATCCTCTGGAATAGATGTCTCTCTTTTTGGGGGGGAGGGGGGGGGAGTTTGCACTGAACCTGTCAGCCAGTATGTTGGCAATGTGTGTAGGTTCAGTAATTTTCACATCATTTTGAACTAATTCTGAGCATATCTGGGAGTTTCCTCCTAGGGCTAAAGAAGGCCTTATGATTGTCTTGGCGATTTTTCTCTCAATTTGCCTTGGATGATTTTATGAGAGCTCTTAGTTTTTTTACTTATAATGATCAAATGTGTCTTATTCAAGGATTTTGCTCTATATTGTAGTAGCTTCCTCCTTTTGTTGTAGAGCTTGTTTATGGCTGGGGTCCACCAGACTGGACGCTTGCCTTTGGTACAGAGTTTTAGTTTTGTTTGGGATTGCCTGATCCATGCAGTCCTGTAGGTGCTGGTAGAAGGCATTTGTAAGTGATTCAGCGGTTTGTGTAATGTTTACCACTGGCTCAGGGGCCTTAAAGGAGACCACACTAGTTTTTTTAAAGTGTGAAATCGGCTTTTGAGAAGTTTTTCACTGGTCTTTTTTGTTTCAGGTGGGGGCGTGATGAGGACCTCCAGCAAGATTAGTTTATGATCTGATCTCACCAGTGAGGAGTATACTTCCGGTGTTGAACATTTTGATCCCATGTTCGTGATGATGAGATAGTATGTTTTCTCCTCTTGTGGGGATGGTGATGGTTCCATGGCATTTGAGTTTATGAACTCCAGGAATCTTTGGGTTAGGGTGTTCAGGCTTGAGTAGTGTTCCCAGTCTATATTAGGGTAGTTGAAGTCACCTAGTATGATGGTGTTTGGAGATACATTTATCCCCTCCAATGTTTTCAGGAAGGCCATGTGAGGTTCCTGAGTTTGAGAGGGTGGCCTGTAACATGCTACAAATTGCAGAGCAGTCTTGCCTATGGTTAATTGGACCTGGATGGTCTCCGATGCATCGTGCGTTGCCACCAACCTTGAGGTGTGGGTGTCCTTTATGAATATGGACACCCCCCCTCCTTTCTTGGTGTTGTCTGGATTTTGGGGCCGGAACGCATGATATGAGGTGAAACCTGTTGGTGCTGGGGTGCTCTCAAGAGCCTTGAACCAGGTTTGTCACAGCACAGACATCTATGTTCTCCATATTGAGAAGGGCCTTGAGTGCGTGCATCTTGAGATTGAGACTTCTGGCATTGAGCAGCATTACCCTTAGTTTTTTTACTTTTTTGTGTTCTAGGGTGGTAGGTTTAGAATTTGAGCCTTGCCTAAAAAAGGCACTATGGGGGTGGCAAGAGCCTTTGCCAATATCTGGAAGCCCAGGGGTGACGGGTGCAAGCCGATACCTGCTCTTTTAGGAAAGACAGGGGCTCTAATTTTAACAAAAACCCATCTGTTTTGGGATTTTTTTTTGAGCTGCGCATCTTGTAGAATCTAGGTTTGAATTTGAGGGCAGTTGCTACTCCTGTACTTGCTCCAAATAAGGTGTCCTGTTATGCAAAAATGTACAAATTACTCCATTAATGTGCATATCTAAGACTGTCCTCCCTATTTTTATTGGGAGGAGTACACTTTGACAAGTGGAACAAATCAGTCTCCTAGATTAGCTAGTTAGTGACTCATTCAGTCCTGTCACCTGAGTTGCTGCTGGGATACCAGACCTGATTTAGTCTACACATGTCCTTCATTAAAGGGGAAATATGTAGTCCAATGTGGTAATCTTTCAGACATTAACACTTCCATTGTATATTTAACCCAGTAATGGTGTTTCCTTATTGCGTTGGCCAGTAATGCTTCACACTCTTGCATTAAGTAATTGGTTAACTCTACCTAATGGAAATATTTCTCTGCTGTTTACATGTACTACCATTTCTGTTTGAAAGTAAGGGAGCTTTCCCACACCTTGCTGCAATCCTACCCTCTCTGCACAAGAGGGTGGCAGTGTGCAAAAGTAGCAATGACTAAACTGTCTCCAGTGAAATTTGACTGTCCATGTGTTGATAGTAATTTTGGGTCATGTTGAGTTGTCTATTGAATACCCATGTTGGGTTGTCTATTGAATACCACTGCTTTTTGAGCAAACCATTCAATTTTTAAGAGTAGATGCAGAAGGGAATAGCCTTGCTTACCCTCCAAAAAACTGTCAAATTACCCAACCTGTTATCTGTACCAACTAACTATGGCCCATTCCATTACCTACCTGAAAACTGCCCTGCACTTAAAGACCTAGTTCAGGTAAGTACCTTGGGAAACTATTAGGCCCTCAAGGCCAATGGCACCTTTGGGAATTCCCTATTCTCCAGTAAAATGTCTAAAACCTTGCAATCCCACAACGCATTCTAAATGTTGCTCCCAAATTTAGGCTACTAAATTAACAGCCAATCATTGGCTATTTTGAATTTGCATTAACTGTTTGCCATACTACAGCCTGTATATTCTTACTTGTGTAATTCCTAATGTAGGTCTTTACTCAGATTTATTCATGTGACTACATGTTAACACATTAAAATGCAAAATGTTCTTGTTTGTTCTGTTTAAATGGTAGCATTTCATAAGTGGGTAGTTTGACTACTGAACACTATTTCAGAGCTGGAATGTATGTAGATTTTATCAGGGCTGTAGTCTCTACTGTATGGTGGATCATAACTTTAAATGTAAATCTATGTAATCTGAAGAAAATTAATTTCCTTTAATGTAGTAATGTGGATTGACTTTCTTTCTCTCTACAACAGGCAGAATGTCTAAGGGACCAGCAGTTGGAATTGATCTTGGCACAACCTACTCTTGTGTAGGTGTATTCCAGCATGGTAAAGTTGAAATTATTGCCAATGATCAGGGTAATAGAACTACTCCAAGTTATGTGGCTTTTACAGACACAGAGCGGCTGATTGGTGATGCGGCAAAGAATCAAGTTGCAATGAATCCAACAAATACCGTTTTTGGTAAGAATTGTGGGTTTTTTCTCACCCTTTGTAGTATGTGGGTAAGGGGTTAAGTGCTTTTTGTTTAGA